>NC_053027.1:422605486-422849526 GCF_003073215.2 Triticum urartu
CCCAATTCGGCCAAAAAAATTACCACAACATGTTTGTGCCATCTCATGACACCATGCCAAGTTTCATGATTTTCAGGCGTGTTTTGGATTTACACGAATTTAAAAACCAAGTTTCTCAATCTTCCCGGCCGAGCCACGATGCCCATATGTTTAAATTTCATTCCCATTTCTTGCATGGGACCTATAAATTCACCCAAAGACACACATATGATTTTTCAACAAACTTTGGTGCATTGGAGCATGTGCTTGTAGTTCAAATTTGAATTATGCACATTAAATGGCCAGAAACTCAATTAATGCATAAAAATGCCAAACGAACCCGGAATAATTCCAAATTTAAACACGACACTCATGTACTAGTTGCATGTTCGTTGTACGTAAATGTTTTAGCAATTCAAAAACCATCCTTTCCCTCCGTAACACCATTTTGGCTTTCAAAACATAATGAAAAAAATCAGGTATACCATAAAGTGTTTACTAGAAAGAATCGTGTGGGATGCGATATAAAATATCTTGGCGCATTGCCTTGTCTGGCTTACGCAGGAAGCTTCGTCGTCTACAGTCCATCGCCCCCGCTTGAACCATACCTGCGCGCCGGTTTCTTGTGGCACCGAGCGAATTTTTTTTCCACCGTGGAAATATCTATCTCCCCGCCCCTCCCTCCTACCAAAAGCCACATTTCCACTGTTCCTCCTTGCTTTCCAAGTTCAAACCTTCACTTCTGCTTACTAGCAGCTCAGCCTCCTCGCTGACGACCCTTCTTCTTGTAGCGTCGCCTCCTCGCCGACTACCCTTCTTGCAGCGCCGCCTCCTCGCCGGCGACCCTTCTTCTTGCAGCGCCGCCTCCTTACCGGCGACCCTTCTTCTTGCTGCGTGGCCTCCCGACCCTTCTTCTTGCTGCACGGCCTCCTCGCCGTTGACCTCGTTCTTGCTGCGTGGCCTCGTCGATATGGTCAGGTAATCCACACCCCACCCACACCATCCTCCTGCTTTCCCGTCCCACATGCCCCGACCGATGACGTGACACCTTCCACCGAAATCACCGCCCCCTCCTCCAATTAAGCGCCGCCCACAACCATTTTGCATGTAGTATAACGTGGAGCTCGGTAGCATGTGGCTGCACGCGCGCACGAGGTCGCTATGGCTGCCATGCTTGTCGACCGCCAGATCTTGGAGGAGCACCTCGTCTTCGAGGCCACCGTCGACACCGCCACGCGGTTGTCTACTTCAAAATACAGTTCGTGCTTTTTTCTCGAGGCCACCGCTAGTGCCTTCTAGCGATTTGTCCTCTGTAATGTTAATATGCAATCTAATGTTTAGTTAACAGTTTGGTCCTCTGAAATGTAATGTTCTGTTAACACTTTGGTCCAACAATTGCTACATTTTGTAGTACTGTTCTCAAGCATTCTTTGTTTTGTTAACTGTCTTATCTTCTAGTACATGTTTCCATTCTGCAATGTCGTGCTCAGTTAACTATTTTGGTTCATTTGGTCTGCTGTCCATTTAACTGTTTGGTTCAATTCTGCAATTTGATTTTCATTTGCTGTGGGTACAATTTTGTATTGTTATGCATGTGACACCAATCAAATTTGGTTGTACTCAATACATATTCTACTGATAGTATGACAACTCTCAGTTAACCTGATCAAGATCTTTCTTATGTGTGTTGCAGGGAAACAATGGGAGACACTGCGGTTTACCATCGAGGTTTGTTCAAGCAGGGTTCTTTGTCTAATAGCACATTATTGTGAAGTTGCAGGAATCATTCTAATATTTAGGTTTCTTACAATTTGGTCTTGCACATGTAGGTCCTGCTGTTAGAGGCTTAGACCCACTGTTCGACCCATTTTGCATATGGGAAAATGAGATGTCCATGAATATCAGTCAAGTCAAGAACTCAGAAAGATTGTTAGGATGAAGAAACTTGTGACGAATAACAACAAGATCTTTGTTTGCACAATGAGGAAGACATCAGTCAACTATAGGATGGTACCAACTCTTTTACCTTGTTTTTACCCCTTGCGCCATTTCAAAATTTACAACAACGATTTATGCATAGCTTTGTTTTCAGTACTTCTTAAAGCAGTTCACCGATGATTACCTCTCAAACCACCTGCATGGTCAAGAGGCGAGGAAGGTATTAATTCAACACCCATGGTACAATATTGAAGTCTTGCTGAAGAGGACGAAGGTTGGGCGGACAATTATCCATAGCCACTGGCCTAAAGTTGCAAGGACATTCAACATCACCGAAGGCTCAATATTTGCCTTCCGCTTATGCAGTTTGCCAGATGAGATTCATCGATCTATTTACCGTGTATGATGCTACATTCCAAAGGTTTTTGATGCTGCATGTGAAACTTGGTACTGTTGTGTAATGGCATAACTGAGTGCCGAAGCTATCTGATGTAATTCGATTATGAAATCCTGGTTGCTTTTATACGAATATGAAATATCTGGCATGTTTTGTAAGAAATATCTGTTTGATTAGTACATGGATTATCAATAATAGGCTAATTACCTTGCTTATTGGGGTTTTCTATTGCAGATGGTTACTCAGACAACACCGTGGGTGATGAACTCAAACAACCCATACGGTTTATAGAAAGTAGGCGTGTTCGATCAACTAACAATCACACACGGCTTCCGGCAGCGAATTGTTTGCGTTAGGCCACCTTGCACAAACGTTTCCACACAACGAACCATGTGTGATATACATACGTACGGAAATGTTTTTCTAGGATTCACCGTGTGGGATGTACATACCTACGGAAATGATTTTCTGGGATTCACCGTGTGGGATGTACATACCTACGAAAATGTTTTTCTCGGATTACCGTGTGGGATGTACATACCTATGGAAATGATTGGGTTTCGATGCCTCGCCCGATCGCACATGGCCCCAGCCTGTGTCCCAGGAGGGCCTATCCCCGACGATTTCTAGATAGTGTGGGAAGGACCCCCCTATCACCCACACACATTTGGCGATGATTCCAAATGCCGTCGCGGAAAGGGGTTAAAAACCGTTTGTATAGCACGTCGATGTACCAGTGATATGTCACGCCACTTAAAGTCGGCGAGAGGGATCCATGTGTATGCATACGCTCAAACTTAGGTCTGGAATCTCACCATGATCGACATACGACTATACGGTAACACGACCCAAGAGAAGAAGAATCCACCCTGGTAACCTCTCTCATTGTCGGTCGAAGTAATAGACGTCCATGCACGCCCACAAATATATAGATTGTCGATGATAACCAAGCTAGGGAGAGTGTCCAAAGACAACCAATGCATGCATGTGCCCCAAACATATGTATGGACGTGTGTGATGCATGTATATGTTTGAATACCCAAAGCACAACATTTTGATGTGGCGCGTCGCGTGACCCCCCCCACTTCGATCCGGTGGGAGGGATTCATGCGTACACATGCGCTCAAAGTATACTATGTGATCTCGCAGCTTGCCTCTTGTTGCTTTCAAAAAATTTCTACTGTCAACATAGAACAAGAGGAGTGTTGTGTTTACTTTTGGAATTTTTCAGGGTTAGTTTGGACATTTTTATACATTAACTGGGTTTTCTAGGCATTTCATGTGCATACTTCAAATTTGAACTACATGCACAAGCTCCAGTGCTTAAAAATTGGTTTAAAAATCAAATGTGTGTCCTTCGGGGCATGCTTAGGTCCCATGCGAGAAATGGGAATGAATTTCAAACACTAGGGCACTATTGATTGCCGGCAAAATGTTGAGATACTTTGTTTTTAAATTCTAGTAAATACAAAACTCATCTAAAATTCATGAAACTTGGCATGCTATCATGGAATGGCACCCGGCAAGTTGTGGTATTTTTCGTGTCCATTTTGAGAGAAGGTGCACTCGAGTAACAGCCAACAAAGGCATTTTGAAACAAATAGCTGCCACTGTAACATCTCAAACGTTAAATTTAAATTGTGTGCGTTGTGTTAACCATTCACATGACGCCACGCCTCACTCTTTTAATGGCTAGGAGGTGCCATGCGGACAGGTGCTTGAGTGCTTGACTAAACGGAAGGCGTGCAAGCTGTACTCCAATGCAGAGGGTCACCAGGAAGCGTGCGAGCTGTATGCCGTGCAGGCTCATCGGGAAGCGAGCCCTTTGACTTCCATGGCCGCCCACCTTGCTCGCATCCTCTACATTAATGGCGCCCAAGCTGCAGTTTAATACGGTTTTTAAATATAAAACACTCATCGCAAACATTTTAGTTAGAACACCCGTATGCAAAACTGACAATTTCCCCAGGAAGCCAAGGGAAAATGTGCCCAGCAAGATTTGTGCATCTCTTGATCGCAAACGTTTTAGTTAGAACACCTGTATGCAAACCGACAGCTTCCCGAGGAAGCCAAGAGAAAATGTGCCGAGCAGGATTTCTGCAGCTCTTGATCGCAAACGTTTTAGATAGAACACCCATATGCAAAGTGAGAGCTATGGTCTTCCCCGTTAAGTCGAGGGAAAATCCGCAGTGCAGGATTTGTGCATCCCTTCAACGCGAACGGTTGTTTTGGATGACCCATGTGCAACCACGTACAAACAATTTGGTAAGATTTGCATTTGTCATATTGGGTATGTTGCCATCTGTCAAATTGGAAAGATTTACATTTGTTGATCTAGTAACGTTTCCATTTGTCAATCCTTATAACACTGTTGGCGCGCTCTGCTCGCGTACATCGGCGTGCTGGGCTTGTGGACACCTTTTCCTTGCGTGTTCAACTACTATATGCATATATATATATGGTTGCTCGCCGTTGAGGCGACCACGGAGCGCTCTGCTCGCGTCCCTCTGCGCACGCTCTGCCAGCGGTTGGGCGTGCGCACGATCACATCGGGGGCCCATATGCATGCGGTCGCGCCGCGCGCGTTGCCACGCGATGCAGTTACGTGCGACACGATGGTGTTACGTGCTACAAATTAGAACTGCCATCAGGGCCTGCCGATATTCCTGGCCGTCCGGCATCCCCTTTAATACCTGCGGCCATTATAACCATAGTCTCTTCAACCTTTCGATCGCGCCCCACAACACAACAAGCACACCCACTACGACACATAGAGAGGGGATGTCTAACAGCGCTCCAATGGAGTTCGGCGAGCATAGAGTGGAGACCCACGCGTGGGAGATGGATCTCTCGGTGGTGTACACCATCGACCCGGCCGTGTTGGACGAGTACATCAACAACGTTGAGCAGTTGCTTGCTCGACACAAGTACAAGGTGGTCGGCATCAACCTCCAGTACACCGCTGGTCGTCCCGGCATAGATCAGAAGGTTGTCGTCGCCCAGTTGTCCGTGCACCATCATGTCCTCATCTACCACTACTGCATGGCCACAGAGCCTTACGACTGTTTCAATAGGTTTGTCAATAGCATCGACTACAAGTTCGCCATGGTGGAAACCACCAACGATGTAAAAGCGCTCAGTGTTACGGGCTTGGCCTGCAAGAACCTTGTGGAAATCTGTGACCACTACAGGGTCTGGGGCAGCATGAAGAAGGACTCCCTGGTCGAACTTGCCTCGGCCATCATCAACCCATACTACAAAAAGATGAAGCAAGATGCCCAAAGAACAAGTCCCCTATCCTGGCACAGGGCCTGAATGCGGCAACTGGATGAACCTCACCTCAGGTTCGAGGCCAAGAGCGTGTACACATGCTACGAGATGCACAGGCGGATCGTTGACATGAGGAAGTGCCTCGTTACCCAAATCGACAAACCCGGATCGAGCCACAAGCAGAGCAAGCATCACAAGAAGTAGATGATGATCAGATGATCGTTTTTGCTAGTTAATCATGCATGTAATATATAGTTTACTTTATTGGTGTGTGGAAATGTCATGTGTGTAGTAGCCACCTATGTAATTATGCATGTAATAGTTTAATTTGGTGTGTGCAAATGCCATGGTTGTAGTAGCCACCTATGTAAGTGGATGTTTAATTTGGTTATGCAGACATGTCCTTATAAGTGTGTGCGTGTGTATGTTATATATATATATGTGTGTGTGTGTGTGTGCGTGTGTTGTTCTGTATGCAATCCCATCGCACAACACACACGTCTTATTAGCAGCAACCATCTGTGTCATTATCGATCTTCACACACATTTCTGATTACAGACCTGTTTGCCGCATATCACACACAATCTAGTTAAGTTGAACTGTTTTTGCTCTCATGTCTCAACGCAAACAGTTCATCTGAGTAAACCGCCTGCCCTATATCGCACACACCTTCATCTGGCTGGCCATTTCTTTTGTGTTGCCTAATCACAAACAGTTCATCCGAGTGAACCGTATGTTGTATATTGCACACACCTCCATCTGGCGGCCCGTTTCTTTTGTTCCTCCTCATCGCAAACATTTAATTGAACTGAATCGTATGCCCTACATCGCACACACAACTAAAATCTGAACCGTGTTTGATGGATCCGCCATCGCAAACGTTTTGCACCTTTTTTGACGGGTTTTTACACCACCGTTTGCGATTATGGCATCGCATACAATTTCGTCGAAGGGTCTCTAATTGTAGTGTCACGTTAGCAGCATCGTGCAATAGTGTTGGGTGAATTTCTAGGTCCCATGCAAGAAATGGGAATGAAATTCAAACATCTTGGTGTCGTGGCTCGGTCGGAAAGATTGAGAAACTTGGTTTTTTAATTCCTATAAATCCAAAATACGCCTGAAAATCATGAAACTTGGCATGGTGTCATGACATGGCACCAACATGCTGCGGTAAATTTTTTGGCCGAATTCGGACAAGCTTTGGTGTAAGCTTCTTGCAAACTGGAGCTTCCCTCAAGAAGGCTCGTGGTTCCGAGAGGGAAGGTGTCACCTTCGTGTGCGAAATGATATACGTACACTGCCTTCTCCCGCCTTAATTTTTTACACAGGCAGATTAGACCAAATAGAAGTATCGTGCTGAATTTTGGAATTATTCCGGGTTCGTTTGGCCTTTTTTAAACATTAATTGAGTTTCTTGGCATTTAATGTGCATAGTTCAAATTTGAACTACAAGCACATGCTCCAGTGCACCAAAGTTGGTTGAAAAATCACATGTGTGTCCTTCGTTGAATTTATAGGTCCCATGCAAGAAATGGGAATGAAATTCAAACATCTGGGCGTCGTGGCTCGGTCGGAAAGATTGAGAAACTTGGTTTTTTAATTCCTGTAAATCCAAAACACGCCAGAAAATCATGAAACTTGGCATGGTGTCATGACATGGCACCAACATGTTGTGGTAATTTTTCTATCCAATTTGCGAAGGCGCACACATAATCAATCAACAAAGTCATTTTGGAAAAAGTGTTGTCACGTTACAAATCGGAAACACAAGTATTATTGAAACTGTGGGTGTTCTACTTACCAATTACGTGCCGCCAAGCACCCCCTTTCTTTATTGTGCGTGCGGGGTAGCTATTTGAGTACAGGAGGCGTGCGATCAGCCCCCTGCACGTGCTCATCGGGAGGATAGCCCTTTGACCTCCACCCGCTGCGCACCTCCCTCCCAACGTCTCCATTAATGGTGCCCGGGCCCCTGTTCTACGGCGTGCCTATATGACTCACTTGACTAAGATTTAAGAGAGAAAAATGAAAATCTAAAAAAGAAAGTTTTGCACGGACTGGATAATAATTGTCTTACATATTTAGGAACATAATTAAAATCCCTACAAAAAAGGAACATAATAAAAAAGCCACATCGGGCAACGCCCAAAATACACAAGGGCAAAAGAAGAAGGAAGACAACGATCTGGCTCGCTGATCTCTACTTTCTTGATGCGTTGCTGCAGGCCGTGGGAACTAGTCTCCTCGGCGAGCAGCAATGAGCTCTTTCTTGTCCTCAAGATGCTGCTTGAAAGCATCCACGGATTCCTCCACCAGCCTTCTGCGCTCGATGCGCAGCATGGCATTCTCGTCCATAAGTTTCTCGACGATGACGCCGGCCCTCTTCAACAAGGCAGTGGTCTCCTCCTGCTGCTCCGCACTTTCGACGATCTTCGCCCTCAGCAGGTCGCGCTCAGCCTGGAGCTTCTCATTGCTCTCATTTAGTTGCCGGATGATGCCGGTAGCCTGTTCAAAAGAGGATTTCATGTCGTCCTGCAACCTCGCCCAGCCAGAGATCTGATCCATCTGGCTATGGATGATCGCATGCATGCGCCTGTAAGATTCCTCGCCTGCCCGCGAGACATTTTCCCAGGCCGCCGCGGCGCAGGATGACATCTCTACTGCATTCGCGACGCGGCGGGACATCTCTTCTGCTTTCGTGGCATGGCCGGACCAGTCTGCTTCATCGATGGCGTGGCAGGACCTCCGCGCTGCTTCGGTGGCGCGGCGGGACCTTTGTGCTGCTACGGCTGCGCGGTGGGACATGTCGGTTGCATTCGCGGCGAGGCGGGACATCTCTTGTGCTTCCGCTTCCATGCTCGCATCTCCCTGGTGGCAATCTCTCGACCCAGAACTCACGCTGGCCATGGCTGACGCAAGGGAACGATGATGAATGACTTGTTTGTTTTTGTGGATGAGGAGTTAAGGAGGAATGTGTAGTCATCTTGGAGTAGTAGTATTTACAACCGAGTACTAATACGCTCCTAAGTGGGAAACCATTTAGGTTTTGATCGGTCTGAACAGGTTTTGGAATGTGACAGGACGTACGCTCAAACTTTACCGATGGTTAGAAGTGCGACACTATTCCCGGAAGGCGCAACGTGGGCACGTACGCCTTCTCGGCCACATACGTGGCATTTGCACCATAGGGTGCACAACAATAGGCAACGTTAGCACACGTCTTGTTCCAACAACCGGGCGCGCTCGTTATTACCATTGCGCACGCTTCTTTTAATTAGAATGTGTGTGCCCGTCTAGCGCACACACGTTGATCTATCTAACTGTTTCAGTTTGTTGTGGCTGATCGCAAACAGTTCATGCGTGTGAAGTGTATGCTATCAATCGCAGGCACTTTGATCTGGCTGACCCATTTCTGTTATGTTGCCTAATCGCAAACAGTTAATCCTTCTGAAGCATGCCCTCAATCGCACACACCTTTATCTAGCTGTCCGTTTCTATTGTTCCTCCTCATCACAAACAGTTCATCCAAGTGAACCGTATGCTGTATATCGCACACGCCTTCATCTGGCTGCCCGTTTCTTTTGTTCTGCCTCATCGCAAACAGTTCATTTGAACTGAACCGTATGCCCTGCATCACACACACAACTAAAATCTGAACCATGTTTGATGGCTCCGCCATCGCAAACATTTTGCACCTTTTTCGATGGTTCTTTTACACCACCGTTTGCGATTATTCCATCGCACATAGTTTCGTTGAAGGGTCTCTGATCGTAGTGTCGCATTACCAGCATCCTGCAGTAGTGCATCTTCATCAAACATAGCATCCCCAAGCTTATGGCTTTGCATATCATTAGCATCATGGATATTCAGAGAATTCATACTAACAACATTGCAATCATGCTCATCATTCAAATATTTTGTGCCAAACAATTTATTCACCTCTTCTTCTAACAATTGAGCACAATTTTCTGAACCATCATGAAATGACCAAACCTCGAAGGATTTGAGTCTCTGTGCTTACCATGCTAGTCCCTGGATCGAACTCGCTAGCACACACAGTATAGATGAATACCAGAATAGCAAGTGCATCATTTATTACAACGTAAGATCCATAATATATAAAATAAAACAATCTGCATAGCACTTGGCTAGCTTTATTCAATCAAACAGTGGAAAGTAGCAGAAAATAACGATGAGTCCCATCATAGCCCACTGGCAATGCTGAGTGCAGACTCGCGACCCTAACGGTACTTACTTTTCGTCTGAATATCATGCAACATGAGACGTTGCAGCCATATAGGTCAATACTTGGAATGTATTGTCAAGTAACACAGGAGTAATAATAAAGCATACCTACAGGTATATGCATAGTATATCAAAAGGAAGGCTTGAGGGATTATTTTTGCAGAAAGGTGATTTTGTCCTCATAACTACCTAATAGTCAAATTTTATTGAGTTCTTTTGTTACTAAAATTATATAAACAAGGTTGAATTGGCAGCTCTAGTTCCGACCTACCCATTATTAAGTTTCCCAACAAATTTATTAAGTGTAACATCTGTCAAGATCATCCAACAACTGTAATGGCATAGTGGCTCAAATTTACCCATATCTGGGGGCACGGCTAATCATGATTAGTTTTAATACTCTGCAGAGCTTTGTACGCTTTACGCACTGGACCCAATCCAAAGATTGAGACGAAGTCTTTTAGAAGAGGTTCCCTTAACCAACTGACGGCCACATCTCACCTATATATGCTACATCTGTCGACACTGTCTGGGCCAGGGTTCCAACAACTGATCAACTAAGCCAGAGCCCATATTGCCAGTGGCCGCAAATGGAAGCTACTAGTCACTAAGTCTGTCTGATCTTTTTGAACCTGGGTGGCATTCCACTTAGGGTGCACTCGCATGGGAGCATGGCCTTAGAAAAGGTGCAAGACCCCATGATGCCTTCCCTCAACACCAAGCAACACCACTTCCGCCCAGAGGTGAGTAAAATCCTGAGTTACTACTCAATTTGTAAATATATAATCCTCACATAAGCTCAATGAATACTCGAACCAATCCCCATCTACATAGCATAGCAACTACAACTACCACGATCTGCAGTGAAGGGAAAATAGCTCAACAGTATAGCCAAAATAATATAGTATTCCTATCCATGCATATATTCATTGTGTGATATAACTACATGCATAGAAAACAATAGGTGAAGGATGATCAACATGTAAATTGCCTTGGCTCTGGTTCAGAAAGTCACACTCCTGATAATAGTTCGTGTCGCACTCCGGACAATCTACACGTTGCACAATATAACAAATCAATCACCGAAACTCAAATAAATCCAACAACAAGAAAATCATTTTAAAACTAAAAAACAGCAGAAAAACAACATGCATAGGTCACCAGCATAGCACTATGATCACAATGCAATAAGAATCACTCGATTATGATACACGGTTTAAAAGATACGACCTCCGGAAGGTTTAATTCAAATTCAAACGAATTCAAATTTGAACAGTGCAAACATGTGCAAAGTTGGTACTGTCATGAAGGGCTGATTTTTGTGAGATCATAGGAAAAAGAATCACCTAATTTGTATATGTAGACTAAAAGATATAGCTATTAGAAGTTTTGGCTGAAATCTGAAAAAGAAAATAGAAAACCCCTGGGCGCTGTAGCGAACTCCTGTAGAAGCTCTGTAGCGACTTGCCACGTGGCAGCGCGTGATTGGCTGGAAACTCCTGTGTGCGTGTGCTCACCAGAAAAACAGAGGAACGACGGCGACGGTCGGGCGTCGGCGGCGGTGGCTCTTCGGTGGGTCTCCGGCGAAGACGAGGTGACGGATGGTGCGGTGTCGAGCGGCGGAGGTGGTGGTGGTGGTGGTGTTCAACGACGGTGGGGTGTCCTCTGCGGGCGGCGGTGATGACGTGAACGCGGTGTGCTCCGGCAGCAGCGGACGAGCTTGAGTTGCTCGCTCCGATGGCTCTCTGCCCACGAAAATAAGTCAGCGAGGCGCAGCTTCGAGGGGGAAAGCGAAGGGTGCAAGCGGAGCTGCTGTGGGTGATCTTACGGCGACTGAACCGGCCGGAGAAGATGCTAGCGGCTAAAGCTCCTCGGTGAGATCCAATCGCCCCAACCAGGGCGTGTGGCATCGGGGAAGATCGGGACAGGAGCTGCGAGGTCTCCCCTAGGGGTTTTGGTCACGTATGGCAGGTCAGGCGCGCTCAAGGTGGACCAGGGGCACGGGGCAAACCGGCTTGGCCTCGGCATGCGTGCGTGCGTGCGGCATGCGGTGTCCGGCTCGGTGGAGGGGATGAACAGGGGCGCGGGACCCGCTGCAGCGGCTGGAGGCGAGGGTTGGATCAGGTGCGGGTCGGGCACGGGCGGGGCAGCGCTGCGCGTACCGCTTCGCGTAGATAGGTGGGCTGGGCGACGGATGGCTGCTGGGCTGTGGGCAGTGCGGGGTTAGGTGGGCCGCAGGGTTGGCTACTGGGCCGCTCTGTGCTGCGTGCTGCTCTTTTTTTTTGAAACAAAAACTATAGCAGCAGAACAAAATAAAAAAAATAAAATACACAATATAATTTCTAAATAAAAATACCTAGACACACAGTCAAAATAGCCCTACAGCTGTAAACTATAGGAACACTAGTTCCAACACTAATGCAATTTATAAAAATTCATTTTATGCAATAGGCCACACAAAACAGCAACAAATCAGTCAAATAAAATACTTTGGAGATTAAGAAAAATACTAGAACATATCAAATGAACTGGAAATAATATTCTGCACATTATGAACATTTTTAAAACAGGGGAGAAGTCATGTTATCTCCACTCCAATAAATTGCCTTTGTTTCATAATGATTTGAATATTTCAGAAAAGCATATAATGCATGGGAAAGATGAGATGCATATGAATGATCTATTAACATCCTAATTTAGGAAAATTGAGATGTTACAAACCTCCCCCCTTAAGATGAAACTCCCCCTCGAGATTCGGGTTGGCTAGCAAATAGGTGTGGGTGATCCTGCCTGAGATCTTCCTCTCGTTCCCACTAGCTTCCTCCTCGGTGTGATGATCCCACTGAACCTTGCATAACTTAATTGTCTTGGTGCGAGTAACTCTCTCTGCTGTCTCTAGAATCTTAATAGGCTTCTCCTCATATGTCAAATCACTCTCCAACTGAATTGCCTCAAGTGGCACTGTGTCCCTCAATGGAACATCCATCATCTATGCATGGCACTTCTTCAACTGGGATACACGGAACACATCTCCTGACAAGGATTCTGGCAATTCCAGCTGATAAGCTACCTCTCCTCTTCGCTCCAAGATCTTATAAGGCCCCACAAACCGTGGTGCTAACTTACATTTGATTCTAAACCTCTTAATTCCACGAAGTGGTGAAACTCTAAGATATGCACGGTCTCCTACCTCATATGTCACCTCCTTTCGTTTTGCATCTGCATAACTCTTCTGCCTGGACTGTGCTACCTTCAACCTGTCACGAATCAACTTGACCTTCTCCTCAGCATCTCTGATCAAGTCTGGTCCAAAGAACTGACGCTCTCCAACCTCATCCCACATCAATGGTGTCCTACACTTTCTACCATACAATACCTCAAATGGTGCCATCTTCAGACTAGCTTGATAACTGTCATTATATGAGAACTCTGCATAAGGTAAAATATCATCCCAACTGGACCCATAGTCCAAAGCACATACTCTCAACATATCCTCCAGAATCTAATTTACCCTCTCTATCTGCCCATCTGTCTATGGATGGAAAGATGTACTGAACTCCAGCTTGGTGCCCAAGGATTCATGCAACTGACGCCAAAACTTAGACATGGACCGAGTACCTCGATCAGACACTACCTTCCTTGGAACTCCATGCAGACAAACAATTTTAGACATATAAATCTTTGCTAGCTGAGCACTGGTATAAGTAGTCTTTACCAGGATGAAGTGAGCAACTTTAGTCAAACGATCAACAACTACCCAAATAGAATCATAACCTGATTGAGTCCTGGGTAGACCTGTAATGAAATCCATACCAATCTCATCCCACTTCCAATCAGGTATAGGCAATGGCTGTAACCTGCTAGTCTCTGATGTTCTGCTTTAACTCTCTGGCACACATCACATGTTGCAATATATCCAGCAATTTCCCTCTTCGGGCTAGGCCACCAAAATCTTTCCCGCAAATCCAAATACACCTTAGTATTACCTGGGTGAATAGAATAAGGTGAATCATGCACCTCCTGAAGAATCAACTTCCTGATATCTGCATCCTGAGGTACACAAATACACTTCTCAAACCATTTGGCTCCATGTCCATCCTCATGGAAACCTTCTGCCTTACCTTTAACCATATTCTCTTTTATCTCAGCAATCTCCTTATCATCCTTTTGAGCTTCTCTGATACTGTCAAACAAAGTAGGATTTACCTCCAGTGTTGCCAAATATCCCTTCGGAACCATCTCCAACCTGAGATTCCTACACTGTTCACATAACTCCGGTGGCATATCATCAATATTAATTGCATTAGCATGGCTCCTATGACTCAATGCATCAGCAACAACATTAGCCTTACCAGGATGATACTGTACATTCAGATCATAATCCTTAATAAGCTCCAACCATCTCCTCTGCCTGAGGTTCAAATCCTTCTAGGTAAAAATATACTTCAAGCTCTTGTGATCAGTAAATATATCACAATGATTACCAATAAGATATGTCCTCCAAGTTTTCAATGCATGCATAACCGAGGCTAACTCCGAATCATGTGTAGGATAATTATGCTCATGATTCTTATGCTGACGTGAAGCATATGAAACAACTTTACCTTCCTGCATTAGAACACTCCCAAGTCCTTGACGAGAAGCATCACAATATACCTGGAAGTCTTTATGTATATCCGGCAGAGTTAAGACTGGTGCTGTAACCAAACGCTGCTTCAACTCTTGAAAACTGGCTTCACATTTATCAGTCCAAACAAATTTCTTCTCCTTCTTCAACAATTCAGTCATAGGCTTTGCAATCTTGAAAAAATTCTCAATAAACCTCCTATAATAACCTGCAAGGCCCAAAAAGCTGCGAATCTCCCCAACTGTCGTGGGTGTCTCCCACTCTGTAACTGCAGCAACCTTAGATGGATCAACTGCAACTCCATTACTTGACACAACATGTCCAAGGAAAGCTACCTCATCCAGCCAAAACTCACATTTGCTGAACTTGGCATACAGCTGATGTTCCCTCAGTTTCTCCAATACCAAACGCAGATGCACCTCATGCTCTTGCTTATTCTTGGAGAACACCAATATATCATTAATGAAAACAACCAAAAATTTATCCAAGAACTCCATAAACACCTTGTTCATCATATTCATGAAGTATGCAGGAGTGTTAGTCAATCCAAATGACATAACAGTATATTCATACAACCCATACCTCATAGTAAATGCAGTCTTGGGAATATCTTGCTCACGAATCTTTAATTTATGATAACCAGAACGAAGATCAATCTTAGAAAACACAGTAGCTCCCTCCAACTGGTCAAATAGATCATTTATCATAGGCAAAGGATACTTATTCTTAATGGTTACCTCATTCAGAGAACGATAATCAACACACATTCTCAAGGTCCCATCCTTCTTCTCCACAAACAAAACTGGAGCTCCCCAAGGTGAAGAACTTGGGCGAATAAATCCTTGTACCTGCAGTTCTATTATCTACTTCTTCAATTCCTCCAACTCTTGAGGAGGCATTCTATATGCTCTCTTTGCAATAGGTCAAGTTCCTAGTATTAAATCGATAAGAAACTCAATATCTCTATCTGGTGGCATACCTGTCAACTCCTATGGAAACACATCTGGATAATCCCTCACAACTGGCACCTCTTCTAGGCTACCCCCCTTAGGAGAGTTCACTTGCACCTGATCACGCTTATACTTACACACATATTTGATCCTCTACCCTCCTGGTACACTGAGAGTAATAAATCGACTGGCACAATCAATATGACCTTTATATAACTGCAACCAATCCATACCCAAAATAATATCCAAACCTTGTGACTTCAATATAATCAAATCCGTAGGAAACTCATGCTTCCCAATAGACAATGTCAACTGATGACAACCAACACCTGCTACCATCTCAGCTCCTGGGGAACTCACTCTAATAGGCATACTAAGGGTTTTGGTTGGCAATCCATGTTTATCCACAAATACCCTCGAAATAAATGAATGTGATGCACCAGTATCAAAAAGAACAAGTGCAGGTACTGAATTAATCAAGAACTTACCAATCACTGCATTAGGTTCATTGTAGACCTCCTCAACATTAATATGATTTACATGACCCTTTTGGAAAGGGTTTGGCTTGCTGGATCCTGACTCCTGAGTTCTTCACCCCCGGGCATTCTGTGGCATAGTGCCCCATAGCCTTACACCTGACTCAAATCCCTTGGCGCATGTGTAACCTCGTGGTTCTGGTTATTGTTCCCTCCATTGCCATTACCATTACCATTACCTCTACCATCGTCATTGTTACTCTTGTGCCCATTATAATGATGGTGGCCATTATGGTTGTGGCCATTCCCTCCATGATGATTATGATCATTACCTCCATGATGATTATGACCATTACCTCCATGATGATTATGATGCCCATTACCTCCATTACCATGATATGAAATGCGTGGCTTCTACTATGGTCCTGAATTATACCTGTTATTGTTGTTGTACTTCCTCTTGCGATTCTCTATGGCATGTTGCTTTCCCTCCAGCACAATAGCCTTATCAATCAGGTCCTGACAATTCCTAAAAGTGGGCACTGTCAACTGAAGGCTCAAGTCATCATTTAGGCCCTCCAAGAATTTCTCCTGCCTAGCTGCATCAGTGTTAACATCATTAGGAGCATAACATGCAAGATTATTAAATTCCTCCACATAAGCATTAACAGTGCGACCCCCTAGCACAAACTTCAAAACTCCTTCTTTTTCAGACTCATAGCACCAGCAGACACATGTGTAGCACGGAAAGCTGCCTGAAACTGTACCCAAGTGATACTAGCAATGGGATAAGTGACCAAGTAGTTGTCCCACCAAGCTGCGGCGGGACCCTCCAGCAAATGTGAGGCAAACCTCAGCCTCTCTGCATCTATGCATCCAACCGTCTCAAGGTTCCTATTGACTGAACGGAGCCAATCATTAGCCACAATAGGTTCAAGGGAACTGGAGAACCTCTGAGGATTCAACCTCAAGAACCTGGTAAGCATATTCACAGGTGGCGGTGGCGGCGGATTGTTGTTGTTATTGTTCTAGTTCTGAGCAAGCAACTGGATCAAGTGGGCCTGTCCCTCAATAACCCGTTGTATGTATGGTGGTACTTCATTGCAATTGTTATCTCCTCTTGTAGTATTGCGTCTAGTATCTCGCCTCGGCGGCATCTGGTGGGAAAGCATAGATGAGTTATAGATATAATAGGGCCAAAAACTATGTATATATAAATATATTCTACCCGTATGCATAATATGATCAAGCCAACAAAACACAACAACGAATAACACCAACAAACAAACAACAAATAATATTATATATATAGTCGAATAATTTCGACACTAAGAAATTTAACAAACAACTACCAATCAAGCAAACAATCTAGTATCTTCATACCACGAAAGTGGGCAAAATCAGATACGCTAACACGATAACGTTGCAATATAAAACAATCATGAATGGTGGTCTCAGCACTAGTTCCTACTATACTGTTCAAGATACTTGAGGGGGTTAACTAATAAACATAAAGAAGTGTAACTAGTTGATAAAATAATTTTCACTCCTATGACTTTTCTAATCCATTTTCTAGGGTCACGTCCTATGGTCAACACACTGCTCTGATACCATCTAAAACGACAAAACCTTGAAGGATTTGAGTCTCTGTGCTTACTGTGCTAGTCCCTAGATTGAACTTGCTAGCACAAACGGTATAGATGAATACCAGAATAGCAAGTGCATCATTTATTACAACGTAAGATCCATAATATGTAAAATAAAACAATCTGCATAGCACTTGGCTAGCTTTATTCAATCAAACAGCGGAAAGTAGCAGAAAATAACGATGAGTCCCATCATAGCCCACTAGCAATGCTGAGTGCAGACTCGCGACCCTAACGGTACCTTACTTTTCGTCTGAATATCATGCAACATGAGACGTTGCAGCCATATAGGCCAATACTTGGAATGTATTGGCAAGTTACACAGGAGTAATAATAAAGCAGGCCTACATGTATATGCATAGTATATCAAAAGGAAGGCTTGAGGGTTTATTTTTGCAGAAAGGTGATTTTGTCCTCATAACTACCTAATAGTCAAATTTTATTTAGTTCTTTTGTTACTACAATTATATAAGCAAGGTTGAATTGGCAGCTCCAATTCCAACCTACCCATTATTAAGTTGCCCAAAAATTTATTAAGTGTCACATCTGTCAAGATCATCCAACAATTGTAATGGCATAGTGGCTCAAATTCGCCCATAACCTGGGGCATGGCTAATCATGATTAGCCTTAATACTTTGCAGAGTTTTGTACGCTTTACCCACTGGACCCAATCCGAAGATTGAGACGAAGTATTTCAGAAAAGGTTCCCTTAACCACCTGCCGGCCACATCCCACCTACATATGCTACATCTGTCGACACTATCTGGGCCAGGGTTCCAACAACTGATCAACTAAGCCAGAGCCCATATAGCCAGTGGCCCCACATGGAAGCTACTAGTCACTAAGTCTGTCTGATCTTTTTGAACCTGGGCGACATTCCACTTACGGTGCACTCTCATGGGCGCATGGCCTTAGAAAAGGTGTAAGACCCCATGATGCCTTCCCTCAACACCAAGCAATACCACTTCCGCCCAGAGGTGAGTTAAATCCTAAGTTACTACTCAATTTGTTAAATATATAATCCTCACATAAGCTCAATGAATACTCAAACCAATCCCCGTCTACATAGCATAGCAACTACAACTACCACGATCTGCAATGACAGGAAAATAGCTCAACAGTATAGCCAAAATAATATAGTATTCCTATCCATCCATATATTCATAGTGTGATATAACTACATGCATAGAAAACAATAGGTAAAGGATGATCAACATGTAACTTGCCTTGGTTCTGGTTCAGAAAGTCACACTCCTGACAATAGTTCGCGTCGCACTCCGGACAATCTACACGTTGCACAATATAACAAATCAATCACCGAAACTCAAATAAAGCCAACAACAAGAAAATCATTTTAAAACTCAAAACAGCAGCAAAACAACATGCACAGATCATTAACATGGCACTACGATCACAATGCAAAAAGAATCACTCGATTCCGATACACGGTTTAAAAGATACGACCTCCGGAAGGTTTAATTCAAATTCAAACGAATTCAAGTTTGAACAGTGCAAACATGTGCAAAGTTGGTACTGTCATGAAGGGCTGATTTCTGTGAGATCATAGGAAAAATAATCACCTAATTTTGATATGTAGACTAAAAGATATAGCTATTAGAAGTTTTGGCTGAAATCTAAAAAAGAAAACAGAAAACAACAGAAAACCCCTGGGCTCTGTAGCGAACTCCTGTAGAAGGTCTGTAGCAACTTGCCACATGGCAGGGCGTGATTGGACGGAAACTCCTGTGCGCGTGTGCTCACCAGAAAAATAGAGGAACGACGGTGACGGTCGGACGCCGGCGGCGGTGGCTCTCCGGTGGGTCTCCGACGAAGACGA
Organism: Triticum urartu; assembly: GCF_003073215.2. Taxonomy (NCBI): domain Eukaryota; kingdom Viridiplantae; phylum Streptophyta; class Magnoliopsida; order Poales; family Poaceae; genus Triticum; species Triticum urartu. Next base: position 422,624,854 of record NC_053027.1, read on the forward strand.
GGTGACGAGCGGGTGCGGTGTCGAGCGGCGGAGGTGGTGGTGGTGTTCAACGGCGGCAGGGCATCCTCTGCGGGCGGTAGTGATGACGTGAACGCGGTGTGCTCCGGCGGCGGCGGACGAGCTTGAGTTGCTCGCTCCGGTGGCTCTCTGCCCACGAAAATAAGTCAGCGAGGCACGACTTCGAGGGGAAAAGCGAAGGGTGCAGGCGGAGCTGCTGTGGGTTATCTTACGCGACTGAACCGGCTGGAGAAGACGGCGGCGGTTGAAGCTCCTTGGTGAGATCCAATCGCCCCAACCAGGGCGTGTGGCAACGGGGAAGATCGGGACAGGAGCTGCGAGGTCTCCCCTAGGGGTTTTGCTCGCGCACGGCAGGTCGGGCGCGCTCGAGGTGCACCAGGGGCGCGAGGAGAACCGGCTCGGCCTCGGCATGCGTGTGTGCGTGCGGCGCGCGGTGTCTGGCTCAGTGGAGGGGACGAACAGGGGCATGGGACCCTTTGTCAGCGGCTGGAAGCGAGGGGTGGATCAGGTGCGGGTCCGGCACGGGCGGCGCGGCGCGTCCCGCTTCGCGTAGATAGGTGGGCTGGGAGACAGAAGGCTGCTGGGCCGTGGGCAGTGCAGGGTTAGGTGGGCCACGGGGTTGGCTTCTGGGCCGCTCTGTGCTACGTGCTGCTCTCTTTTTTTTGTAACGACCCGACCTCAAACGGTCAAGTCTCTGTGCTTCAGTGTCATCCCTGGATCGGTAATGCTGACACACACAGTACTCGAAGGATTTATAACAGAGTAGCAATCACACACTTATTACATCGAATGTCTCAAAAGAGAACTTATTACAATAAATATGGCTTATGGCCATCTAATACGATAACAATGGAAGGCTTGGAAGATAAAGTGAGTCCATCAACTCCAACGGCATAGCTCAGCTGCACGGCAAGGACCTAACGAACCTTACTCCTCGTCTGAAAAGTCTGCAACATAATATGTTGCAGCCCGAAAACGGGCCAGCACATGGAATATGCTGGCAATATAACACAGTAGAGCAAGAATAGAATAATGCTATCACTACATGCATATTTGGCTAGTGGAAAGCTCTATGGTTATAGTTTTTGCGAAAAGCCAATTTTTTCCTACAACAAAGGAATAGATTTTATTTAACTATCATGGTAGTTGAAACATCATTGAGAAGGTTCCTCCAACTCAATCCCAATTAAAAGTAATTATCAACCCAACAGTATTAATTTAGAGTGATGAGATACATATGATAATCCAAGTACTAGATACTCAAGAATTGTCCATAATCGGGGACACGACTAACCATGATTAGATTGTACACTCTGCAGAGGTTTGTGCACTTTTCCCCACAAGACCCGATCTCCTCCATTGGATTTCTCGCACTACAGGGTGTTTGAGAAATGGATGACCGAGACACAGCCTTTCAGAAACATTTACTCTTTACTCCGGGCAGACCATACCAACCTACATCCCTCTACCTGCTGATCCACCTCTTCGAGAGCTCATGTAACTTACTCAGCTATGCTAGAGCCCATAATAGCATGTGGCTACACACGGAAGTTCCTAGCATGAAATATCTCAGTTCCCTTTGAGCCTGGGTGGCGGACCTTAGGATTATCACACGGGTACTCCGGGATATCCTAGGACAACACTGGATTCTCCAGGTGCCCGACAAATAATCCACCCAGATGTGTATTCAAGTTGCCACCTTAAGTTGAACCATTAATTAACAATCTCACATCTGTCATGGATTTCACTCACCCAAACCACGTCTACGAGCATAGCATAGCAATATAAGCAATACGTAGAAGTAACTCCCAAGGGTTTGATAATAATAGGGCAGTAGGTTCTACCTCATTAACTACTTCCCAACCCACATGTTAATCACATCCTAATCATGCAATGTTTGAGGATTGGAGCTAATGCATAAAAACTGGGTGATAAAGGGGTATGATCAAAGTGTTACTTGCCTTGCTGATGATCCGCAAAACCTAAAGATTCGAAGTAGCACGCTTCGCACTCCGGGTGTTCTATCACAAACAAACAATAGAATACATAAGCAATCAAGCAAAGAAGCATGGATAAAACTCAAATAAGAAGGTCTAACCAGAAAGTTCAACTTAAGAACTTCGGTTTGCAAAAAGAATCAAATCAAACGGGGCAACGAAACTCAAACTTCGAAAGAAACAAGGTCCGTTTACTATTCTGGACTAAAGTCAAATTTTACAGTATCAAAACCTTGTTCAAGTTGATTAAACAGAAATAGGGTTTCGAGACGAAGATCTAGGCGCTTGAATCTCCTGATTCCGACAAACGAGCGAAAAGATAAACTAAAACGAAAATCGGATCAGAAATCGCGATTGAAAATAATCACGGAAAATTCAAGAAAAAGAAAAACTAACAAACAGGCTAACGAACGAACGTTCGCTTTCTGCGGCTAACGAGTGAACACCGTTCGTTAAAACGAACGTACGGACGAACATCCACTAAATAACTAAACCGAGAAAAACCGGCGAACCGTTCTATTCAAAAAAAACTTAGGGTTTCCTAAAAAACGGATCGGTTCTTTTAAAAAAACCGAACGACAGCTTTACCTCCAGCGAGGCGGGGCTGCGGCGGTGGGCGGTCCGGGGCGGCGCGAGTGGCAGGGGTGGCGTGGCAGCGGCGCTCGGCGGCGGCGACGCGGCAATGGGCGGCAGCGGCGCGGCAAAGACGGGGCGGCTCCGGTTGCGGCGGGGTGCGGCGGTGGTGGCGGAAATCGGGGGCGGGGCGGGGTACTTATAGGAGGAGGGTGCTTGCTTGGGCGAGGGGGCAAGCGGCGCGGGGAGGGAGAGTCTCGGCCTCGCGGGCGGCGGCGCTCTCCCGTTCTCCTGGAAGGAGATGGCGCGGGGAGGTGGGCCGGCTGACTTGGGCTTCGGCCCAGTCGGTGGAGGAAACTTTTTTTAATAATTTCACCGAAACTAAAAAAATCCTATAAAATAAAAAAAAACTAAAAATGCCAAAACAAATTTTCACCGTCTAAATAAAATATTTAGAACGAGATGAACATTTTCTTGGCCCTAAAATGCAACTTTGAAAAAGTGCAATTTTTCTAACTCAAATAAAATAGCAATAAACTCCAAATAAAATTAAATATTTGATTTTAATATTTTCCTCCAATATTTCATTTATTTTGGAGAAGTCATATTATCTCCTCTCATATATTTTAATATGAAATATTTTTGGAGAGAAAAATAATTAAAACCAAAAATCCTCGTTTCAATATTTGATAAAACTCAAATATGAAAACACGGAAATCCCCAACTCTCTCTCCGAGGGTCCTTGAGTTTCTTAGGATTTCGAGGATCGCGAAATGAAATGCAATAAAATATGATATGCATGAATTATCTATGTATAACATTCCAAATTGAAAATTTGGGATGTTACAAACCTACCCCCCTTAAGATGAATCTCGCCCTCGAGATTCGGGTTGGCTAGAAAATAGGCGCGGGTGGTCTTTGCGAAGAACATCCTCTCGTTCCTAGGTGGCTTCATCCTCGGTATGGTGACTCCACTGAACTTTGCAAAACTTGATAACCTTGCTGCGGGTGACTCGGCTGGCAAATTCAAGAATCCTGACTGGCTTCTCCTCTTAGGTCAGATCATTGTCCAATTGAATCACCTCCAAGGGCACCGTATCTCTTAGTGGTATATCAGCCATCTCAGCATGACACTTCTTCAACTGGGAAACATGAAACACATCATGAACTCCTGACAGTCCTTCAGGTAACTCCAACTTGTAGGCAACTTCTCCCATACGTTCCAAAATTCGGTACGGTCCTACAAATCTTAGGGCTAATTTTCCCTTAACTCCAAAATGTTTCACCCCTCGCAGGGGTGACACTCGTAGATATGCTCTATCTCCAATTTCATAGGTTATTTCCTTGCATTTCGAGTCTGCATAACTCTTCTGCCTGGACTGAGCTATCTTCAGTCTATCTCTAATCAACTTAACCTTTTCTTCAGACTACTTGATCAAATCTGGTCCAAACAACGGACGGTCTCCAACTTCATCCCATAACAACGGTGTCCTGCACCTTCGTCCATACAGGGCTTCGAACAGTGCCATCTTTAAACTGGCTTGATAGCTATTGTTGTATGAGAACTCCGCGTAGGGAAAATTGTCATCCCAACTAGATCCATAATCTAGCGCACAGGCTCGCAACATATCCTCCAGAATCTGGTTGACTCTCTCGGTCTGTCCATCCGTCTGCGGGTGGAATGCTGTACTGAACTCCGACCTTGTTCCCAAAGTCTGGTGTAGTTGATGCCAAAACTTTGAGGTAAACTGTGTTCCTCTATCTGATACTATGGTCCTTGGAACTCCATGCAGACATACGCTCCGAGTCATGTATATCTTGGCCAACTTCGCACTTGTATAGGTGGTTTTCACTGGGATAAAGTGAGCCACTTTGGTCAAGCGATCAACTACTACCCATATAGAATCATATCCTGATTTGGTCCTGGGTAATCCGGTGATAAAATCCATGCCAAGTTTATCCCACTTCCATTCGGGTATCGGCATAGGTTGTAACAATCCTGCTGGCTTTTGATGTTCAGCCTTCACTCTCTGACATACATCACATACGGCTACATACTCGGCAATATCTTTCTTCATACCAGTCCACCAGAAACGCTCCTTCAGATCCAAATACATCTTGGTGTTTCCGGGGTGTATCGAGTATGGTGAGTCATGAGCCTCCTGAAGTATTAACTTCCTGATCTCTGTGTTATTGGGCACATAAATACGGTCCTCAAACCATAAGGTGTCATGCTCATCCTCACGAAAACCTTTGGCCTTTCCTTTGCCCATTCTCTCTTTTATCTCAGTAATCTCTTTGTCATCCTTCTGATCTTCTTGAATCTTTCCTAACAATGTAGACTGAACCTCCATTGTTGCAACAAAACCTCTAGGAACAATCTCCAATCGAAGTTCCCTGAGATCCTCTACTAACTCCTTTGGCAATCCCGTGCTTATTAGGGTATTAGCATAGCTCTTTCGGCTCAAAGCGTTGGCTATGACATTGGCCTTGCCTGGATGATAATGAAGCTTCATATCATAATCCATTATAAGCTCCAACCATCTCCTCTGCCTAAGGTTCAACTCCTTCTGTGTGAAAATATACTTCAAACTCTTATGATCCGTGTACACATCACAACGATTTCCAATAAGGTAATGTCTCCAAGTCTTGAGCGCATGCACTACAGCTGCTAACTCCAAATCATGCATGGCATAATTCAATTCGTGCGGTTTTAGTTGTCGTGAGGCATACGAAACAACTCTTCCGTCTTGCATAAGCACACTTCCAAGTCCTAGGCGAGAGGCATCGCAATACACTTGAAACTCTTTACGTATATCCGGCAGAATCAGTACTGGGGCTGTCGTCAAACGTTTCTTTAACTCCTGAAAACTTGCCTCACATTCTTCCGTCCATTTAAATTTGGTATCCTTCTTCAATAACTCCATCATTGGCTTCGCAATCTTGGAAAAATTCTCAATGAATCTCCGATAGTATCCTGCGAGTCCAAGAAAACTGCGGATCTCGCTAATTGAAGTGGGTGCCAACCATTCAGTAACTGACTGAACCTTGGTAGGATCTACTGCTACACCTTCTCCTGATATAACATGTCCAAGGAATCTGACTTCCTTCAACCAAAACTCACATTTACTGAACCTGGCATACAACTGGTGTTCCCTGAGTTTCTTGAGAACTAAACACAAATGCTCCTTGTGCTCCTCCTCATTCTTCGAGTATACCATTATATCATCTATGAACACCACAACAAACTTATCCAAATATTCCATGAACACCTTGTTCATCATGCTCATGAAATAGGCAGGGGCATTAGTCAGTCCGAATGACATGACCATATACTCATACAACCCGTACCGTGTGGTGAATGCTGTCTTTGGTATATCCTTCTCTCAAATCTTCAACTGGTGATATCCTGATCGCAGATCGATCTTTGAAAACACCTTACCTCCTTGCAGCTGGTCAAACAAATCATTGATCATCGGCAGTGGGTATTTGGTCTTGATCGTTACCTCATTTAACGCACGATAATCAACAACCATTCTTAAAGACTTATCCTTCTTCTCAACCAAAATCACTGGGGCTCCCCATGGTGATGAACTCCGTCGAATTTAACCTTTCTCCAATAAATCCTTGATCTGCTTCTTAATCTCCTCCAGATCATTTGCGCGCATCTGGTAGGGTCTCTTTGATATAGGCCCGGTGCCTAGCAATAGTTCTATCAAAAACTCAATGTCTCGATCTGGTGGCATGCCTGGTAATTCCTCTAGAAAAACATCCGGGTAATCCTTCACTACAGGCACTTCCTCCGGAACAATTCCCGTAAGGGTATTTACTTGGCTACTCCGGCGCATGCCTAGATACATACTTAATCCTTTTTCCCTCTGGGGTGGTGAGATAAATCGACTTACTAGCACAGTCAATGCTTCCTCCATACTTTGACATCCAGTCCATGCCTAATATCACATCCAATCCTTGTGACTCCAAGATTATTAGGTCAGACGGGAAAACATGGCTACCAATGGTTACGGGTATCTGGTCGCACCATCGCCTAGCCATATACTCTGCTCCAGGTGAACTTACTAACAGAGGGGTCCTAAGGGTTTGGGTTGGTAATTTAAACTTATCCACGAATCCCCTTGATATGTATGAATGCGATGCACTAGTATCAAAAAGAACAAGGGCGATAAAAGACTTAACCAAAAACTTACCAATAACCGTGTTTGGCTGCTCTTCAACCCCCTCCACATTAACGTGGTTCACTTGTCCTTTGTTGAATGGATTGGGCTTCTTCCCAGCGCTCCCATTACTGTTTCCATTCTTCGCTTCAGGGCACTCCGTGGCATAATGTCCAGTCTTCCCGCACTTGAAACATGTAACGTGGCTTAGGTCTCTCTTGGTGGGTCTGGCTGGATTGGAACGGTTCTGATTGTTGCTTGCTCCATTCCCATTCCTGGGGCCGGTATGATTATGGGTACTTCCTCCATTTTGGTTGTGGCCTCCATGGTGATGAACAAGTCCTCCCGAGTTCGGGGTTAGGCGAGGCTTCTGCTGAGTTCCTGAATTATATCTTCCTTGTCCATACTTCCTCTTACGGCTCTCAATCTGCTGCTGCTTCCCTTCAATCATAAGAGCCTTATCTACAAACTCCTGGTAGTTGTTGAATGTTGCCACCATCAACTGCATGCTCATCTCATCATTCAGCCCTTCGATAAACTTCTCCTGCTTTGCGGCATCTGTGGCCACATCGTCAGGGGCACAGCGACATAACTTGCTAAACTCATGCGCGTACTGAGCCACAGTACGGTTCCCCTGGCGTAAGTTGCGAAACTCACGCTTCTTCATACTCATAGCTCCAGTTGAGACATGGGCTATGCAGAAAGCTTGCTGAAACTGGTGTAACAGTGGCTATAGGGTAGGTGACAGTGTAATTCTCCCACCATGAGGTTGCTGGTCCATCCAACTGATGTGTGGCAAAACGCACCTTCTCAGCATCGGTACATTCTGCAGTGGTTAACTCCCTTCCAATCCTACGGAGCCAATCATCTGCTACTATGGGCTCGGTGCTACTGGAAAACACCGGCGGTTGCAACCTCAGAAAACGGGCTAAGTTATCAACTGGTGGTGGTGGTGGTGGGTTGTTGTTGTTGTTGCCTCGGTTCTGAACTAACAACTGCATTAGTGTATTCTGCTGCTGGATCAACTGAGTGAGCTCCGGTGGGAAGGTAAATCCAGGGTCACGTCTCGGAGGCATCTGATGGGTTTTTAGAGGGGAAAGATTAGAATAGAATGAGGTCTAATGAGAGAAACACTACCCATATGCACATGAGACAAACACAATCATTTCACTCGATCAATCAAGCAAGGGCGTACAATCAATCTAACTATCGTTACAAAAGTGCTCGAACTATACTATATATATATGGTGGAATACTACTACTGATGTGGTGGTCTACTAAAAATATTGATCGGTCGAAGACTCCATGATGTCTGCTCCAGCTTCGTCTTCATAGTCATCATCGCTATCGTCGGGGTCCGAGTCGGTGTCGTCGATGATGATGTAGTCCTCCGGACGAATCTCCTTGGGTTCTTCGTCTTCTCCTCCTGGTGCGGGGTCTCCCATGAATATTCCTAGCTTCCTTTCCAGATCATCATTCTTCTCCACTAGTATGACGATTTCTTCCTCATAATCTTCGCGTGTAGCCTTGAGTTCTTCCTCTAGTTCCGTGATCCTTGTCATCGCCTTCTTCAAATCTATCATGTATGTGCACATCTGGTTCTCCTGGCGACGAATGTGCTGGTTTAACTCCTGGATGAAAGCTGCAATTGATCTATCTTTCCTGGTGCTGATCATCTCCCATTGCTCATCTCGGCGCCCACAAATCTGGTAGATAGTATCCTTAAGCTCCTTTTGGTAAACTTCTCCAATGCGTCCCATGGTGATGTGAGCTGCCATACTCTTTCCTAGACTCCAGGTTGGTGCATCAAAGGAAAACTCTATGGGCTTAGTGACTGGCGTGAATGTCCTTCTTGGAACTTGAACTTGAATCATCCATCGCTCCTCTTCTAGTAAAGTGGCATTGTAAGTACCCATGAAGCTTGGTATTCCTATGTTCAGGTACCTAGTGACTTCCTTCAAGTGTCGTCCAAAAGGTGCGTCTTCATCCGGTTGTGCAAACTTGTTCCTTGCGTCCGCCATCCTAAAGAGTAGATAATGGAGAGGAGTCAGAAATGAGAAGAGAATAGTGATATAGGGCTTTATCTTAGTGGTCGTGTCCACCCAGATGTGTATTCAAGTTGCCACCTTAAGTTGAACCATTAATTAACAATCTCACATCTGTCATGGATTTCACTCACCCAAACCACGTCTACGAGCATGGCATAGCAATATAAGCAATACGTAGAAGTAACTCCCAAGGGTTTGATAATAACAGGGCAGTAGGTTCTACCTCATTAACTACTTCCCAACCCACATGTTAATCACATCCTAATCATGCAATGTTTGAGGATTGGAGATAATGCAAAAAAACTGGGTGATAAAGGGGTATGATCAAAGTGTTACTTGCCTTGCTGATGATCCGCAAAACCTAAAGTTTCAAAGTAGCATGCTTCGCACTCCAGGTGTTCTATCACAAACAAACAATAGCATACATAAGCAATCAAGCAAAGAAGCATGGATAAAACTCAAATAAGAAGGTCTAACCAGAAAGTTCAACTTAAGAACTCCGGTTTGCAAAAAGAATCAAATCAAACGGGGCAACGAAACTCAAACTGCGAAAGAAACAAGGTCTGTTTACTATTCTGGACTAAAGTCAAATTTTACAGTATCAAAACCTTGTTCAAGTTGATTAAACAGAAAGAGGGCTTCGAGATGAAGATCTAGGCGCTTGAATCGCCTGATTCTGACAAACGAGCGAAAAGATAAACTAAAACGAAAATCGGATCAGAAATCACGATCGAAAATAATCGCAGAAAATACGAGAAAAAGAAAAACCGACGAACAGGCTAACGAACGAACGTTCGCTATCTGCGGCTAACGAGTGAACACCATTTGTTAAAACGAACATATGGACGAACGTCCGCTAAATAACTAAACCGAGAAAAACCGACGAACCGTTCTATTAAAAAAAATTAGTGTTTCCTAAAAACAACGGATCGGTTCTTTTAAAAAACCAAACGGCGGCTTTATCTCCGGCGAGGTCCGGCGAGGCGGGGCGGCGACTCCGACGAGGCGGGGCTACGGCGGTGGGCGGTGCGGGGCGGCGCGGGTGGCAGGGGCGGCGTGGCAGCGGCGCGGCAAAGGTGGGGCGGTGCGAGGCGGGCTCCGGTTGCGGCGGGGTGCAGCGGTGGTGGCGGAAATCGAGGGCGGGGCGGGGTACTTATAGGAGGGGGGTGCTTGCTTGGGCGAGGGGGCAAGCGGCGCGGGGAGGGAGAGTCCCGGCCAGACTCGGCCTCGCGGGCGGCGGCGCGCTCCCGTTCTCCTGGAAGGAAATGGCGCGGGGAGGTGGGCCGGCTGACTTGGGCTTCGGCCCAGTCGGCGGAGAAAACTTTTTTTTACATAATTTCACCGAAACTAAAAAGATCCTATAAAATAAAAAAAACTAAAAATGCCAAAACAAATTTTCACCGTCTAAATAAAATATTTAGAATGAGATGAACATTTTCTTGGCCCTAAAATGCAACTTTGAAAAACATGCAATTTTTCTAACTCAAATAAAATAGCAATAAACTCCGAATAAAATCAAATATTTTTCTCCAATATTTCATTTATTTTGGAGAAGTCATATTATCTCCTCTCATATATTTTAATATGAAATATTTTCGGAGAGAAAAATAATTAAAACCAAAAATTCTCGTTTCAATATTTGATAAAACTCAAATATGAAAATAGGGAAATCCCCAACTCTCTCTCCGAGGGTCCTTGAGTTGCTTAGGATTTCGAGGATCGCGAAACGAAATGCAATAAAATATGATATGCATGAATGATCTATGTATAACATTCCAAATTGAAAATTTGGATGTTACATTTTTTTAAACAAAAACTACAGCAAGAGAACAAAATAAATAAAATAAAATACACAATAAAAATTCTAAATAAAAATACCTAGACACACAATCAAAATAGCCCTACAGCTATAAACTACAGGAACACTAGTTCCAACACTAATACAATTTTTAAAAATTCATTTTATGCAATAGGCCACGCAAAACAGCAATAAAACAGTCACATAAAACACTTCGGAGATTAAGAAAAATACCAGAACATATCAAATGAACTAGAAATAATATGCTGCACATTATGAACATTTTTAAAACAGGGGAGAAGTCATGTTATCTACACTCCAATAAATTGCCTTTGTTGCATAATGATTTGAATATTTTAGAAAAGAAAATAATGCATGGGAAATATGAGATGCATATGAATGATCTATTAACATCCTAATTTAGGAAAATTGGGATGTTACACATCATTTTCAAGAAATATATTATAAAGATGATCAATAATATGATGCAACCTCAATTCCATTTTTTTGTAGTTTTCATTTTATAAACCAAACTAGTATAAAACAAGGAACTAAAAGATTTAATTGCAAGATCTAAAGATATACCTTCAAGCACTCACCTCCCCGGCAACGGCGCCAGAAAAGAGCTTAGTTGACTGGATGTGAGTGCCGCTTACCTAGCCTCCCAGGCAACGGCGCCAGAAAAGAGCTTGATGTCTACTACGCAACTTTATTCTTGTAGACTCGTGTTGGGCCTCCAAGCACAGAGTTTTGTAGGACAGTAGCAATTTTCCCTCAAGTGGATGACCTAAGGTTTATCAATCTGTGGGAGGCATAGGATGAATATGGTCTCTCTGAAACAACCCTACAACCAAACACAAGAAATCTCTTGTGTCCCCAACACACCTAATACAATGGCAAATTATATAGGTGCACTAGTTCGGCGAAGAGATGGTGATAAAAGTGTAATATTGATGGTAGAAATATATTTTTATAATCTGAATAAATAAAAACAGCAAGGTAGCAAATAGTAAATGGGCACAAAAACGATATTGCAATGCTTGAAAATGAGGCCTAGGGTCCTTACTTTCGCTAGTGCAATCTCTCAACAATGCTAATATAATTGGATCATATAACTGTCCCTCAATGTGCAACAAAGAATCACTCCAAAGTTCCTATCTAGCGGAGAACATAAGACGGAATTGTTTGTAGGGTACGAAACCACCTCAAAGCTATTCTTTCCGATCAATCTATCCTAGAGTTCGTGCTAAAATAACACCAAAGCAAATTCAGATTCATAATATTCAATCCAACACAAAGAACTTCAAAGAGTGCCCCAAGATTTCTACCGGAGAAACAAAGACAAGAACGCGCATCAACCCCTATGCATAGATTACCCCAATGTCACCTCGGGAATCCGCGAGTTGAGTGCTAGAACATATATCAAGTGAATCAATACGATACCCCATTGTCACCACAAGTATTCAATTGCAAGACATATATCAAGTGTTCTCAAATCCATAATAGTATTCAATCCGATAACAACGAAATCTCAAAGGCAAAAACTCAATTCATCACAACAAGATAGAGAGGGGAAAACATCATATGATCCAACTATATTAACAAAGCCCGCGATATCAAGACCGTGACATATCAAAAACACGAGAGAAAGAGATTAAACACATAGCTACTGGTACAAACCCTCAGCCCCAAGGTTGGACTACTCCCTCCTCATCATGGTGGCCGTCAGGATGATGAAGATGGCCACCGGAGATGATTCCCCCCTCCGGCAGGGTGCCAGAAAGGGTCTAGATTGGTTTTCGGTGGCTACATAGCCTCGCGGCGGCAAAACTTCTGATCTAGGTTAATCCCGAGGGTTTTTGGAATATTTGGGAATTTATAGGGTAAAGAGGGGGTGTGGGAGGCCACCGAGGTGGGCACAACCCACCTGGGCGCGCCTGGGCCCCTAGGCACGCCCTGGTGGGTTGTGCCCCTCTCGGGGCACCCCAGGTGCTGCTATGGCCCATCCTGGGTGCTCTAGTCCATAAAAAAAATCTCCAAAAAGTTTCACGGTGTTTGGACTCCGTTTGATATTGATTTCCCGCGATGTAAAAAACTAGCAAAAAACATCAAGTAGCATTAGGCACTGGGTCAATAGGTTAGTCCCAAAAAATAATATAAAGTTTCTATAAAATTATTGTAAAACATCCAAGAATGATAATATAACAACATGAATACTTAAAAAATTATAGATACGTTGGAGACGTATCATTCTCCCTTTACTACCTTAGTTGAACAAGCGTGACGTAAGGTGGTAAGCACAGGAGCCTGGCAACCCAACTATAGGCCAAAGACATGATTCGGAGCCGATGCATATAATGCAATATTCGGGACACCAAAGAGTTCCCTACTCAGACTTGAAATGTGCAGGACCGAATACAACCCCCGGTGTTAAAGCTAGACTAAGGCACGTGTGGCAGTCTGAGGTAGGGAGGGAACACAGAGGATAAAATAAAATGATGGCCAAACAAAGTGGTGATCGACTGTTTCCCTTATACCCTGATTAATACGTCGAGCCATGTTGTTACAGATAATGCCAAAAATAGCGAGGCCATTTTACATGCCAAAAGTCTATACAAGGGAAAGGTTTACATAGATCCTAAACGAAATGGTTTAAGAATCCCAATGATGCCCTGCTGCACGTCTGCGTCGTTTCTCCTTGGTGAGATATCCTTGAAGGGGAGGAGTCCAATGGTCGTCTGCTAAAAAGAGGAACCTAGAAAAAGGTCCCCGCTCGACCGTAGATCACGTAGGTTCTTAACCGAACCTATAGTGGAAGAATATTTGAGGTCCGAATAGGGTCAAACCATACTATGGGCCGGTTCCGCAATGTGCCTCCAGTGCTGCCCAAGGTATTTTAAGGGTGTGATTGTGTATGTGAGGTACACACGCTACAGCCTTATGGGGCAACCGTCGGAGGCTAAGCTGCTATTCGAGCTCAGGTTCCACCGAGCTACCGCATTGTAAAGCGGCTTGAACCCGTTTAGCAGTGTTGTGGGTCTTGACGACCGATGAGTTGTTCGGCTTGATGAGGCCGCTATGTACTTTGGCTGCTAGGGCCGCGGTATGCTCCTCGGTACGGAGGGAGTGCTTCGTATTCCCATTTACTGTGATGACACCATGAGGTCCAGGCATTTTTAGCTTCAGATAAGCATAGTGCGGGACTGCATTGAAGCGGGCGAAAGCTGTTCATCCGAGCAGTGCGTGATAACCACTGCAAAAAGGGACGATGTTGAAGATCACTTCTTCGCTTCAGAAATTGTCTAGAGAGCTGAATACTACTTCCAGTGTTAATGAGCCCGTGCAGCGGGCCTCCACGCCGGGTATCACTCCTTTAAAGGTAGTGTTGCTAGGCTTGATCCTTGACGGGTCGATACCCATCTTACGGACAATATCCTTGTAAATCAAGTTGAGGCTGCTGGCGCCGTCCATAAGGACTCTAGTGAGATGGTACCCGTCGATGATAGGATCGAGTACTAGGGCCGCTGAACCTCCGTGACGGATACTGGTTAGGTGGTCCCTGCGATCAAAGATGATCGGACAAGTCGACCATGGGTTGAATTTTGGGGCGACATGCCCTACGGCGTAGACGCCCCTTAATGCGTGTTTGCGCTCCCTCTTGGGGATGTCGGTGACATAGATCATGTTCACCGTTTTCACTTTGAGGGAAATTGTTTCTGTCCCCCAGTGTTCGGCGAGCGAGGCTCATCATCATCCTCGCTTGGAGGGCCTTTCCCCTTATGTTTGGTATTTAATTTACCGGCCTGTTTGAAAACCCAACAATTTCTGTTGGTGTGATTACCAGGCTTGTCAGGGATGCCATGAATCTGGCAAGGTCTCTCTAGTATTTTGTCCAAGTTGGATGGACCATTTCTATTACCTTTGAATGGCTTCTTCTGCTGACCGGGTTTGGAGCCACTGAATCCGGCGTTTACTGTCGTATCCTCTGTTTCTTCGTTATTGCTCCGACGCTTGTTTTTGCTGCGTCGTGCCTTGCCATTGCCATCCCTGGCCTCAGAAGTGCCGGTGTCGCTGGTCCTGTTGCTTCTAAGAGTCAACCAGCTATCTTCGCCTGCGCAGAAGCGGGTCATAAGTGCAGTAAGAGCTCGCATAGTCTTCGGCTTTTCCTGACCGAGGTCTAGGGCGAGCCATTCATCACGGACACGATGCTTAAATGCCGCTAAGGCATCGGTGTCCGGACAGTCCATGATTTGGTTCTTTTTAATTAAGAACCGATTCCAAAGTTTGCGAGCTAACTCTACAGGTTGCTGGATTATGTGACTCAGGTCATCAGCATCCGGTGGCCGGACATAGGTGCCCTGAAAGTTGGCCCGGAAAGCATCCTCTAGGTGTTCCCAGCTTCCAATGGAGTTCTCTGGGAGGCTGTTCAACCAGTGTTGTGCTGGTCCTTTTAGTTTTAGAGGGAGGTATTTAATGGCGTGGAGATCATCTCCGCGAGCCATGTGAATGTGGAGAAGAAAATCTTCAATCCATACGGCGGGATCCGCCGTTCCATCGTATTGCTCGATGTTCACGGGTTTAAACCCTTCCGGAAATTGGTGCTGCATTACCTCATCGGTAAAGCACATGGGGTGTGCGGTACCTTTGTACCGGGCAACATCGTGACGGAGTTCGGACGACATCTGTGTTCGGTGCTGACCCCGGAGTTGGTTATGTTTGTCGTGCCAGGCTTGATGTCCATCATCTCATGTGGGGGCACGTCCTCTTGATCCATAGATTGACCTTGTCTGGCCGGCTCTATTGGTCAGGTCCTGACGTAGGTCGTACGTGTAGCCCGGAGCCGCTTCTTCCTTGCCTCTATGACGAGGGGGCGTGGGCTGGTGTTCGACATAATTAGCTGTTTTGTCCCACCCACGTGGTGGTCGGACTTGTTGATCAGCATGATTGTATTTTGACGGTATGGGCTCAAAGGCCTCATTGTCGAATTGTGGCAGTAGCCTGTGTTTGGGATAACTTTTTGTTTGTCGCTCAAAGCCATATCCTTCTTCGGTGGCTAGGACCTTGGTCCATCTGTCGTTGAGTGTATCCTGTTCGGCTTGAATATGCTGTTTCTTTTTCAGGCTCCGTTTGGTGGTGATGAGCCGTTGCTTGAAGCGTTCTTATTCGACTGGTTCCACTGGGACGATGAAATCTTCGTTACCGAGGCTAACATCCTCTTCGGAGACAGGTAAGTAGTTACTATCTTCCGAATCCTCGTGATCGGCGAGTTCTTCGGGGCTGTATTGACCCTCTTCCCTTTCATCCTTCTTGATTGCAGGCTCAACGGGGTGGTCGGGGTCTTCGACATTGTCCGGAGTGTCATTATCTTCGGTGCCAGTATTGCTTTCCCTTCCTCAACGCGATCGTGAGCGGCGGCGCTGACGCTGGCATTTTGGTGGTTCATCGACGGGCTTATCCTCATCTGGATCTTGAGTGCCATCGTCGTCCTTTGTCTCCGGTGTATCCACCATGTATAAGGCATAAGTAGAAGTGGTTGTCCAACACCCAGTGATGGGCGGGTTTTGACCTGGTTCGGTTTCGACATCGTCGTCCATGCCGTCGATGTCTTCGGAGGCGTAGTCTAGCATGTTGGTTAGATCCTTGACAGTGGCTATTAAGTGGGTGGTGGTTGGGACGTAAAATTCCCTACTCTCAGCCCCCAATTCAAGTTGGACATAGTTCGGAGGTGACGCTTCCATGACAGCGAGAGATTTTATTAAGTCCAATGTTTCGTTTAAGAGCGAAAGCTGGACATGCGTCTGAGGATCTACGGAACTAGGCTCGGTGATAACCACTTGACCCAGCCCGATGAGCGCAGACCTCAAAAGTTCGGAGTTGGTATCCAGAGGTGAATTCGGCTCCCTGATGACGGGGAGAGTCTCGTTTGACTCCGGGTCCGCTGACGGCGTGGTTGCATCTGGGTCTCCGGCTAGAAGCTCCGTGATGGGAGAGAGTTCGGTGGGGTTCACCCTCCCATCTTCGGACGAAGTGGTCCGCCCCGGATCTAAGGCCGAGGCGGACACGAACGTTGACCCCCAGGACGGGATCTGATAGTAGATCCGAAGGGCCTCCTTCATGTGGGTGGGGAGCGGCGGCCAAGGCCGTGAACCCCTCGAAGATCAGGTCTCCTCGGATATTGGTGATGTAGTTCAACCTTCCAAACTTGATCTGGTGACCAGGGGCGTAGCTGTCGACCTGCTCAAGGTAACCGGTCGAGTTGGTGCGTAGCACGAAGCCGCAAAACACAAAGAGTTGGCCAGGGAGTAAGGTCTCCCCGCAAACAGCGTCATCATCGATGAGGAGGTGAGCCATCGATTCTTTTGTCGACAACACAACGGAACTCTCAATGAAAGCACAAATGTCGGTGTCAAAACCGGAAGATCTCGGGTAGGGGGTCCTAAGTTGTGTGACTGAGGATCGATGGTAACAAGGGACAATAGGGACACTATATTTACCTAGGTTCGGGCCCTCTTAAAGAAGGTAAAACCCTATGTCTTGCTTGTTTATATTCGGTGTGCGTATAAGGGTTACAAGAGTTGATCTACCTCGAGATCGTAATGGCTAAACCCTAGCTGTCTAGCTGAAAGGATCGATATGGTTGACTAGAGGGGGGGTGAATAGGCAACTAACTATTTTTAACTTTTCTTTATCAATTTAAAATTTGCATCAAAGTAGGTTGTCTAGATATGTGTGATAGCCTGGCTTAATAGGGATGATAGACTACTCATATCAATAAGGAATTCCTTCTTTTTCGGAAGCCCATTCGGACAGAACTCCAAAGTTAAGTGTGCTCAGCTTGGAGTAGTTTCAGGATGGGTGACCGACCGGGAAGTTGCTCCCGGGTGCGCACGAGTGAGGACAAAGTGCGCAGAAAAGACTAGTATTGATCTGTGGGGCCAGTCTAGATCCCGCCAGGAGTAATGACCACCGGCGGGTGTGTCCGGGGCGTTATAAGTTGGTATCTGAGACGACCCTCGCGGTTACACGGATGGTTGCGGACAGGTGCATGGTCATGTTGTTCATGACGTTTGTGACCCGTCGTGGCACACGGCATGGCACATGTACTAGACTGGAAGCACAGACGTATGTGCCAAGAGGGAACGTTCCTGTGGCCCGACGAGGACGTCGGTTCCTCTAAATGGGGGTGTATGTGATAGCCTGTCTTATTAGGGATGATAGACTACTCATATCAATAAGGAATTCCTTTTTTTTCCGGAAGCCCATTCGGACAGAACTCCAAAGTTAAGCGTGCTCAGCTTGGAGTAGTTTCAGGATGGGTGACCGGTCGGGAAGCTGCTCCCGGGTGCGCACGAGTGAGGACAAAGTGCGTAGAAAAGACTAGTATTGATCTGTGGGGCCAGTCTAGATCCCGCCAGGAGTAACGACCACCGGCGGGTGTGTCCGGGGCATTACAATATGCAACTAGGTGAGCAACCTATATGATGCAACAAGGATAGGAACACAAGCAAGCAAGAGATATAACACAAATAAGCTTGCACAAGTAAAGGCACAAGATAACCAAGAGTGGAGCCGGTGGAGATGAGGATGTGTTACCGAAGTTCCTTCCCTTTGAGGGGAAGTACGTCTCCGTTGGAGCGGTGTGGAGGCACAATGCTCCCCAAGAAGCCACTAGGCCCACCGTATTCTCCTCACGCCCTCACACAATGCGAGATGCCGTGATTCCACTATTGGTGCCCTTGGAGGCGGCGACCGAACCTTTACAAACAAGGTTGGGGTAATCTCCACAACTCAATTGGAGGCTCCCAATGACACCATGAAGCTTCACCACAATGGACTATGGCTCCGCGGTGACCTCAACCGTCTAGGATGCTCAAACACCCAAGAGTAACAAGATCCGCAAGGGATTAGTGGGGGAATCAAATTTCTCTTGGTGGAAGTGTGGATCGGGGCCTTCTCAACCACTCCCGAGCAAATCAACAAGTTTGATTGGCTAGGGAGTGAGATTGGGCGAAAATGGAGCTTGGAGCAACAATGGAGCTTAGGGTTGGAAGAGATAGGTCAACGGGGAAGAAGGGGACCCCTTTTATAGTGTGGAACAAAGATCCAACCGTTATCCACCTACCAGCCCGCGGCCAGCGGTACTACCGCTCCAGGCCAGCGGTACTACCGCAGGGCCACGCGGTACTACCGCTTGTCGCCAAGCGGTACTACCGCGAGGTCACGCGGTACAACCGTGCAGGCCCGCGGTACTACCGCAGCACCAGCAACAGCTAGGGCGGACCAGTGGCACAAGTGTTGAGGGCGGTACTTCCGCGGACGCGGTACTACCGCTCCCCCTTGCGGTACTACCATAAGGCAGGAACCCCCTAGCCTGGAAAGAGTGTGGATAATGAAACAACCGTGCCTACTTCCGTGGAAAAGTGGAAGAAGCAAAGACCCAACACAGTACTACCGCAGAGGGGCGGTACTACCGCCTGGCAGCTGAGCACGGTACTACCGCGGAATGAAAACGGTACTACCGTGGTAGGCGCGGATGTAAAAAATTACATCCGCCCCTACTATCGCGGGGAAGCGGTACTAGCCTGGTGGCCCATGGTAGTGCAATTCCAGGGGAGCGGTACTACCGTGGGCACCTGCGGTACTACCGCGCCGCAGCACGGTACTACCGCTGGTGCCTACGGTACTACCGCTCACCTGGGAGCAGTACTACCGCAGGCCAACACAGCAGCCAGAAACAAGGTGGCGGGATAAACAACGGAGGAAGCTCCAAGGTGCAAGGGAAAGGAGGGGACAAGGAAGAAACGTGTACGTGATGATTCCACCTAAACCTTTCCGACGCGGACCCCCTCTTAATAGCGGCTTTCCTACGACTCAAATCCACCAAAAAGAAACATAGGAAAGACGCCGTCTTCAACAGTCTTCGAGGGGCACCCAACCGTCTTGTGCCTAGCGATGAAATGTCTGGGATAATCAAGGCACACGATTAGTCCGCAAACGCGTTGTCATCAATCACCAAAACACCTTAGGTATAAATATGCCCTTACAATCTCCCCCTTTTTGGTGGATTGATGACAATACGGGATTTGCACAAGGGAAATAATATTAAGCAACTGCAAACCCCACCTCTCTAGAATATAGACGGGCTCCCCCTAGATGGGTGCTTTGGACTGCACGGCACACATACTAGGATCAAAACTCCCCCTATATTATAGAGACAAGGCATATCTAGTAAATGGATGGCTAACACTAGACAAGATAGCATAAACATAAGTTAACTAAGAGAGATAGAGTGCATATGTCTTACACCATATGAAGGAAAAGTCTCGAAGGCACAAACCAAAACAAAGGCAAACAAGGTTCAAACGACAAAGCAAACACACCACAAAGCAAACACACCAAGCATGACACAACACAAATCCCTACACTCTCTCCCCCTTTGGCATCGAGACGCCAAAAAGGCAGAGAGGACACCTACACACACGGGGTGGCTCAGGCGGAGAAGTCATCCCACTGCTCCTTGTGCTCCTCGTCAGACTCGTCGGCGGGGACGGTTTCCTCGATGTCCTTCTCTAAACTGGTCCACTTGTACCCCTGCTTCGCCATCCATACAGCCTCTGGCGTGATGACGTCCTCAGAACCGCCAGAGACATCCTCTCCAAAGAGCATCATAACCTTCTTGTCACGGCGGCGACTCTCCTTGTCTGCCACGTGAGTCCTGTACTGTCCCTTTGCCTGCATGCAGAAGAGAGTCTTCATCTTGTCCTTTAACTTCTTGGCCCACGACGGCTCAGAGGAAGGTGTGGTAGACCTAGCAGCACGGTCCTCAGCAACATGCTCTGCACCAGCCTCCTCCTCACCAACAGCCCTCCTAGCAGAAGAAGCCTCAGCACGGGTGGTAGTGTTGGCCCAGTTGGGCTTGACGCGGAGACTGATGGACTCATGCCGAATCCAGTCTGGAGCAAGGAACTCATCACCAGGGTACATCTTCTCCCAAGTTGTGGAGAGCAACAAAAACATGTACGGTCCATAGATAGGTACCTTGCGAGTGAACACGGCAAACCGAAGCTCACACCACATGATGTGTGAGACATCCAGTGGCTGAGTTTGAGACGAACGTGCGTCCACACACAGGAGCAACATGTCCACTAGATAGGAATGAACCTTGTCCTTATCGCCAATACGTGGAAACAGAGTGTTGCGGAAGATGTGATGCATGATATCGAGAAAGGAGTTCAGCACCCAAGTCGACTTGCCATTGGGGAGCACCTTCTCAACAAGGAATGGCTGAAGCAGGTTCTTGTTAGCAGACTCAGAGTTGGCGTGGGGCCAAACACCAACAGGTGTGGAAAGCCCGTCATCAGGAATGTGAAGCAGATCCATGAACTCCTTCCATGTAGCAGACAGCTGACAGCCGTTGGTCATCCAGGTCATCCTCCGCTCATCCCCGGGGTGAAAATAAAGTGAGGCAAAGAACTGACAAACAAGCTCAGGGTCAGAGTCAAGGTGAAAGGATATCACAGGCTCAATAGCAAACTGCTCCACCAAGTCCAGAGCCTCTCCAAAATAGTCACGAAACTTGTCCTTCCTCATGTGATTCATGTCTATCCACTTGACATCCACGAAGGTATTCTGCTTGTTCTTGATCACATCCAGATAGATGAGAGCCCGTTGCTTGGTCCAGAACAACTCAATGCCTCTGAGGACAGCCCAAGGATTCATATAGGGGTTGATCCTCCGGTGTTCGACATACTCATTGACTAAAATCTCATCCATGCCCTTAGCAGGTTCCTTTTGCTTGCTGGCAGTGGTCTTGACATTGCGCTTGGGGGCATTGGAGCCCTCTAGTGCTTCAATCTTGGGGATTGCGCAGACGCTTGGAGCCAGTGTCACGGCTGGGATTGGAACGATGAGAGCCACCACCTTGGTCCATGGCAAGAGGAAGTGGTGGGGAACGATCCCACCGGTCGGAATCCGAGGAGAGTGGCCGGAGACGGAGATCCGGCGAGGACCTCCGGCGCCATTATTGAGAGAGAGAGAGACAGAGAGACGTGGGGAGAGAGACAAATGAATGGGTATGGGGAGTTGGAACTCCCCTGCCCGAGTCATAACCCCCACGCCCACTCGACGGCGCGGTAGTATCGTGTGTCATCGCGGTAGTACCGCTCGGCAGGAGAACCGCACCGGAGCGGTAGTACCGCTCTACTGAGCGGTAGTACCGTGTCCTCTCAACATGGTACTACCGCGGCAAGCTGCGGTAGTACCATGGGCTCAAAAAGTTGCCAGTTTCAAGCAGGACTTTGCATGAAAACTTCAAGGCAACAAGACACCACAAGACCACTCGACACACGAAGGCAGAGAGGCAAAAGACAACACGAAACAACCACGAGACACCACCTCTTCCAAAGAGAGGGCGGTGGCCGGAGCCACCTATGTTTGAGTTAATTGTTATGGCACCACGAAGAATTATCCTTGGGCCCATGACCAAAACTCGTCTTTGAGGCACAAGTACCATCAAACATGGCTAATGTGAAAGACTTAATCACTTTATGCATAATGGGGGGAGGGAGAGTTCATTGAGAGAACAACACTCCCCCTATGTCCATGCCTACACCTAAACAAGACAACAAGTTGAGTACGGTGAGGTGTGCAAGGGTTCAAGCAACATTGCTCGAATCAATGATATTTAGCTCATGCCTTAACTCGCGAAATCTTGCTTCATCCAAGGGCTTCGTGAAAATATCTGCAAGGTTATCATGAGTGTTGACATAGTTGAGCTCGATCTCTCCTCGCCTAATGTGATCCCGGACGAAGTGATACCGGATCTCAATATGCTTTGTCTTGAAGTGTTGCACCGGGTTGAGAGAGATCTTGATGGCACTTTCATTGTCACACCAAAGAGGCACTTTGTCACAAATGACACCGTAATCCTTTAAAGTTTGCCTCATCCATAAGAGTTATGCACAACAACTACCGGCCGCCACATACTCCACTTCGGTGGACGAGAGACACACACAACTTTGCTTTTTGGAAGACCAACTTACCAAAGAGCAACCAAGGAATTGGCACCCTCCGGAAGTGGACTTCCTATCCACTTTGTCTCCCGCCCAATCGGGATCCGAATACCCTACAAGCTTGAAGTTTGCTCCTCTTGGGTACCATAAGCCAAAGTTTGGGGTATGTGCCAAATATCAAAAGATTCGTTTGACTGCCACATAGTGACTTTCCTTAGGTGCGGCTTGAAACCGTGCACTGTAAGTGCATCTAGTGCCACCCCTAGTTGGTTTTGGAGTATTGACAACAAACCTAGTTGAGGGACTAATGTGTTTGTGAGAATTGCAGGATAACACAGGTAGAAGTCCCTCATTGATTCGGTTTTCCTACCAGAGATGACCCCTAAAAATGTATGAAGACATTGATGTCAAAGGTGGTATATGAAGATATTCTCATCGAAGACTATGACAAGAGAAGACATCGCATGAAGCCTATGGAGCTCGAAGACTTAGATCTATAGTAGTTCTTTTTCTTCTTTGTTGAGTCATAGGAACCACCGTACTGTTAAGTGGGGTCCAAGAGAACCAGTCAGAATGACTGAAGTGATGCTTAACCAAAACCTATGTCTTCGAGTGAAGACTATGAGAGCGAATCTTGTCCAGAGTCGGACAAGTCAGCTTTGCTTGTAGCCCAAGTAAAGTTGTCGTGTGTGTTTGAAATCTGACCATTGGAACACGTGTCAGTTCCTTAGTGACCCAGGGTCATTTCGAACAAATCAGGTCGGGTTGTCCAGTGGCTATAAATAGCCCACCCCCTACAACCATAAACGGTTGGCTGCTCGGAGTTAGAGTACGGCTTTTGTCGTTTGAGAGCAACCCACCTCGAAGCCTTTGAGAGAGAATTCCTTGCGAGGATAAAGCCCTAACCACCCAGAGCCAAAGAGTGTTAGGCATCACTTAAGTCTTCTTGTCTGTGTGATTTGAAGACTTATTACACTTGAGGACTATGAATCCTCCAGCCGGTTAGGCGTCGCGTTCTGAGCATCCAAGAGACATTGTGGATCGCCGGTGAACGAAGTCTGTGAAGGTTTGGGAGTCTACCTTGAAGACTTACCAGAGTGATTGGGCGAGGTCTGTGTGACCCTAGCTCAAGGGGAATACAGTGAGGACTGGGTGTCCTGAGCTGCGTGTTCAGGACTGGGTGTCCGGGACTGTGTGTCCTCAGGTTTAAATACCTAGCCGCCCTAACCAGACGTATAGTTGTCACAGCAACTGGAACTGGTCCAACAAATCATTGTCTTCAACGAGTCACTGGTTTCATCCTTCCCTTCCCTTCACTTACTGTTGGTCCTGGTGAAGTCATTGTATGATTGCACTATCTTTTGTCTTCACTGAGTGACTGCGTGTTCTGTTTGGCTTCATAATATCTTCCTACCTGATCCTTACTACATTGCTGCTATTGGTCATTGTGCTTTCACTTCATTGAATACTTGACTATGGTTTGCCTAGTGTAGTCTACCTTCCGCTACATGGTAATAGGTTTATTTCTATCGTTTGTCTTCGAAACTTCCACGTTTCGAAGACTTTCATAAAAATCGCCTATTCACCCCCCCCCTCTAGTCGATATAACGCACTTTCATGCACAAATTCCCACACTCAACATGATATCTGGTCCAGATGCACAAAGGTAAAGCAAGGAGCCTATCATGGAACGATATACCTTTTGATCCACCGCTTTACCATTGGGATCTATGTCAAGTTGGCACTTGGTGGGCATTGGAGTGGAAGCCGGCTTGACATCACTTAGCTTGAATCTCTTGAACATGTCTTGAGTGTATTTGGCTTGGTTGATGAAGGTTCCTTCTCTTCTTTGCTTCACTTCGAACCCTAGAAAGAACTTCAACTCTCCCATGGAAGACATCTCAAACTTTGAGGTCATGAGGGTAGCAAATTCCTCATTGAAAGCTTTGTTAGGGGAACCAAAGATAATATCATCAACATATAATTGACACACAAACAACTCCCCTTTGACCTTCTTAGTAAAAAGAGTGGGGTCGATTAGCCCAACTTCGAAACCACGATCTTGTAACAACTCGGTAAGGTGGTCATACCACGCACGTGGGGCTTGTTTAAGGCCATAGAGTGCCTTATTGAGTTGATACACATGATCGGCAAAGTAGGGATCCTCGAACCCGGTGGGTTGCTTGACATAAACCAATTCATTAATAGGACCATTAAGAAAAGCACTCTTCACATCCATTTGTTGTAACTTAAAGTTATGATGAGAAGCATATGCAATCAACATGTGAATGGATTCAAGACGAGCAACGGGAGTGAAGGTTTCACCGTAGTCGATACCCTCGACTTGGGAGTAGCCTTGTGCTACCAGACGAGCCTTGTTGCGAATGATAATCCCATGGGCATCTTGCTTGTTCTTAAATATCCACTTGGTTCCAATGACATTGTGATTCCCCGTCGGTCTTGGCACCAATCTTCACACTTTGTTGCGCTCGAAGTTGTTGAGTTCTTCATGCATGGCATTGAGCCAATCTGGATCTTCGAGCGCCTCATAGACCTTGTGAGGTTCGACACAAGAGACAAACACGTGATGCTCACAATAGTTTGCTAATTGTCTACGAGTGCTTACCCCATTTCTTAAGCTTCCAAGCACATTCGTCATGAGATGATCCTTGGTGGAGAGCTTGGAAGCAACCTTGGCGGCACGACGCTCCAGTTCCTCCTCGGGGGTGAGACGAGGAGTGGTCACTTGATCATCTTGAGCATCGTCTTGATCTTGTTCTTGTTCTTGAACTTTCTCGGAGGAGAGAACTTGACCTTGGGCATCACTTGATGTGTCAACACTGTCTTGAGCATGATCTTGCCCTTGTTCATGTTCTTGAGGATGAGGGCCTTCATGTTGTTCTTCGGAAGCGTGTGGGCCTTGGGTTGGTGATGGCTCCATTTGAGTGGAGCATTGTCCTTCTCCTTCGGCCACAAGGGGTTCCTCAATGGGTAGGATAAAGCCAACACCCATTCTTCTTATGGCTTGAGGAGGAATTTCATCACCTACATCACAAGTGCCACTTTGCTCCACTTGGGAGCCATTATTCTCATCAAACTCCACGTTACACGTCTCCTCAATAAGTCCCGTGGATTTATTGAGGACACGGTAAGCATGAGAGTTTGTAGCATAACCAACAAATATGCCCTCATAAGCTCTAGTCTCAAATTTAGACAATCGAACACCTTTGTTGAGAATGAAACACTTACACCCGAACACCCGAAAGTACTTGAGGTTGGGCTTGTTACCGGTGAGTATCTCATATGGAGTCTTGTTAAAGCCCTTGCGGAGGTAGAGCCGATTGGATGCATGACACGCGGTGTTGATGGCTTCAGCCCAAAAGTTGTACGGAGACTTGAACTCCGCCATCATGGTCCTTGCCGCATCCATCAACGTCCGGTTCTTCCTCTCCGCAACACCGTTTTGTTGAGGGGTGTAAGGTGCGGAATATTTATGCTTGATCCCCTCATCACTAAGAAACTCATCCAAGGTGTAGTTCTTGAACTCGGTGCCGTTGTCACTTCTTATTGTCAAGATCTTTGCATTGTGTTGACGTTGTGCTTCATTTGCAAAGTCAATGACGGTTTGTTGGGTCTCGCTCTTCCTCTTGAAGAAATACACCCAAGTGTATCTTGAGTAGTCATCCACAATCACCAAGCAATACTTCCTACCCCCAAGACTATCGAAGGATGGAGGCCCAAAGAGATCCAAGTGAAGGAGCTCCAAAGGCCTCTTTGAGTAAATGATAGTCGTGGGAGGGTGAGCCTTCTCATGTAGCTTTCCTCAAGCACTGCAAGCACGATCTTTAGCAAAACTAACATTCGTTAGTCCACGGACATGGTCCCCCTTGAGAAGACTTTGCAAAGATCTCATATTGACATGGGCTAAACGGCGATGCCAAAGCCATCCCACATCAACTTTAGCCATTAGGCATGTCGCGGTCTGAGTGGGTCGCTCCGAAAATTTAACCACATATAGACCGTTCTCGACATGCCCAACAAAGGCTACTTTAAGAGTCTTGCTCCACAAGAGGGCCACGGTATCAATATCAAAGAAAGTGGCAAAGCCCATGATTGCAAGTTGACGAACGGAAAGTAAATTGTATGCAAGGGACTCAACAAGCATGACCTTCTCGATCGTGAGATCATGAGATATGACTACCTTGCCAAGTCTCAATACCTTAGAAGATGAGGCGTCACCCCACTCGACGTTGGTGGGCATAGATGGAATCTTGTGCACGTCCACCACCAAGTCCTTGCTTCCGGTCATATGATTTGTAGCTCCGCTATCGAGCAACCATGATCCCCCACCGGAAGCAAACACCTACAAGAGATCAATGCTTGGTTTTAGGTACCAATTTTGTAACGGGTCCTCTGATGTTAGTAACAAGGGTCTTTGGAACCCAAATAGACCATTCAATGTACTCATGAGGAGAACCAACGAATTTGGCATAGACATGCCCATCACTAGCACGACATAACATATAAGAAGGATTAAAGTCGCCGGCTTTGATGGGAGGAGTGGCATTGCCCATTTTGACACTGCCACCCTTCGCATTGTTCTTCTTCTCCTTGGAAGCACTCTCTCCCTCCTTCACAAAGGTTTGCATGAGAGGAGGAGGTCGTTTGGTCTTGTCATTCTTCTTCTTGTTCTTGGACTCGGGCACGTACCCAATCCCTTCCTTGGCCACGACTCCCTTTTTGGTTGATCAAGAGGTCGTTGAGGTTCTTCTTGCCTTGTATGCAAGTCGCAAGACCTCTCTCAAGTTGCACCTTTAGCTTAGCGTTCTCCTCAACAAGATGCACATGCTCACAACACGGGTTAGTAGTATTTGCATTATCAATTAGCATCATACGAGGAAAAGTGGATTTTTCCTTGGTTAGCTTTACTTGAAGTTGATCATGAGACTCTTTGAGGCTAGAATGAGCACCCTTCAAGACCTTGTGAGCCTTGTCAAGTAGATCAAACTCCTCTTTGAGTCTAGCAAGATCAACCTCAAGTTCGGCCTTCTCGGAGTTTAGCACATGAGAAACAATGAGAACATGATCATAATCTTTCTTTAACTTAGCATGATCAACATTGTGTGACTCCTCAAGAGCCAAATGAAGACCACGCTCTTCCTCAAGAGTATTGGAAAGATCTGAAATCTCATCGGCATAGTCACGACTATGCCCTTCCATCTTAGTGATGGTATCTTCGTGAGCCTCGATCATGTCATTGGCTTCACCAAGTTGTTCCAAGAGAGCAACAAAGTGCTCCTTGGATTTACCCTTAAGTTTACCCATAAAGGCCTCAAACTCATTCGCCTCCACATTAGCTCCCTCGTGTTCATCAATGCTATCCGTCGAAGAAGGATGATTAATGATGGTAGTTTTGATGTTGGGGGTTACCTTGTTAGTGGCTTTAGCCATGAGGCACTTGACGATGATGCTCTCATTGGGTGAGTCGAAGAGAGACACCCGTGGAGTCGTCGCAATGGCAACAGAGGCCATGACAACCGACTCATCATCGTCATCATCCTCATTGTACTCTTCTTGTACCACCAATGCCTTGGGAGGAGTCTTCTTGGTGAAGTTGCTCTTGTTGGGGAACGACTTGGCCTTGTCCTTTCGGATGAGCTTGCCACCATTGTCTTCCCTCTTCTCATACGGGCACTCCGCAACAAAATGACTCACGTTGCCACAATTGTAGCAAGTCCTTACACGTTGCTTGCTCTTCGTGCCACTTGAGTTGTTCTTGTTAAAGTTTGGCCTTGAGTTTTTCTTGCTCCAAAATTGCCTTGAAGCGAGTGCCATGTGTTCGTGATATGCACACTTTGTATCTTCGGGGTTGCTCTCCTCTTCTTCCTCTTCTTCTTCTTCAACGCAGAGCTTGGCCTTCAATGCAAGGTTGGGATTCTTTGTCCTTTGAGAATGAAGCACCGCATTGTCGGCGGTCTTGTCCTAAATGTTCATGGCCACAAACTCATCAAACACTTCGCTTGAGGTCAAAGTGTGGAAGTCCGGCCTCTGACGAATGGCGGAGGACATGGCCTTGTGGTAGGGCATCATTGCCTTGAGGAATTTGCGCTTGATCCAATTGTCATCCGTGTCCTTGCTCCCGTGATCTCGGAGCGAGACCGCGAGTTTGGTTACTCTCCGATAAAGCTCACGAGGTTCTTCATCTTCTTTCATTGCAAACTCATCGGCCTCATCTTGCACCACTCTTGCGCTTCCCCGGTAGAGCGAGACAACACAAAGCCATGCGTCTTTGGCCAAGGCGAAGGGCCTGAGATGAGGTAGATCTTCGGGTGGAATTGCATCTTGAATGATGAAGAGAGCATTCTCATTGAATTGGTTATCCGCGGCTTCTCGAGGAGTGAAGTTGCTTGGATCATGCGGATGGAAACCTTCTTCAATGATTCTCCAAAGATTAGTGTTCACATGATTTAAATGACGTTTAAAGCGGTAAACCCAAGAATCAAAGTCCTCATTTTTCACAATCTTAGGGGGAGGACCGGCATGATTCAAATGAGTGGAAGGAACCGGTCCACCATAAACAAGTGGTGGTTCCACATGAGCAAAGATGTCGGTGCCATTTTTACCACTAGAAGAAGGAGCCTTTTCACTACTAGCTTCCCCCTTGTCGGAGATAGCATCCGTCACCTTGTCGGTGGGATCACCCACTTTCAACGGTGCGGTGGATAGTTTAAGCCCCTCAAGGAATTTAGTAAACATGCTTTCAACCTCGGTCGTCATGGAGGTTTTCAATGTCTCCAAGGCCACATTGAACTCATCACGAGAGACCGAGTTTCCCATCTCCCGTAGACGAGATCGGATTCACACCAGAGTGTTCCTCCACACCGTCTACGGTATCAACCATACTCTTTGGACGGTAAAGTCCTTAATAAAGAGACGAGGCTCTGATACCAATTGAAAGGATCGATATGGTTGACTAGAGGGGGGGGTGAATAGGCAACTAACTATTTTTAACTTTTGTTTATCAATTTAAACTTTGTATCAAAGTAGGTTGTCTAGATATGCAACTAGGTCAGCAACCTATATGATGCAACAAGGATAGGAACACAAGCAAGCAAGAGATATAACACAAATAAGCTTGCACAAGTAAAGGCATGAGATAACCAAGAGTGGAGCCGGTGGAGACGAGGATGTGTTACCGAAGTTCCTTCCCTTTGAGGGGAAGTACGTCTCCGTTGGAGCGGTGTGGAGGCACAATGCTCCCCAAGAAGCCACTAGGGCCACCGTATTCTCCTCACGCCCTCACACAATGCGAGATGCCGTGATTCCACTATTGTTGCCCTTGGAGGCGGCGACCGAACCTTTACAAACAAGGTTGGGGCAATCTCCACAACTCAATTGGAGGCTTCCAACGACACCATGAAGCTTCACCACAATGGACTATGGCTTCACGGTGACCTCAACCGTCTAGGATGCTCAAACACCCAAGAGTAACAAGATCCGCAAGGGATTAGTGGGGGGAATCAAATTTCTCTTGATGGAAGTGTGGATCGGGGCCTTCTCAACCACTCCCGAGCAAATCAACAAGTTTGATTGGCTAGGGAGTGAGATCGGGCGAAAATGGAGCTTGGAGCAACAATGGAGCTTAGGGTTGGAAGAGATAGGTCAACGGAGAAGAAGGGGACCCCTTTTATAGTGTGGAACAAAGATCCAATCGTTATCCACCTACCAGCCCGCGGCCAGCGGTACTACCGCTCCAGGCCAGCGGTACTACCGCTTGTCGCCAAGCGGTACTACTGCGAGGTCACGCGGTACAACCGTGTAGGCCCGCGGTACTACCGCAGCACCAGCAACAGCTAGGGAGGACCAGTGGCACAAGTGCTGAGGGCGGTACTTCCGCGGGCGCGGTACTACCGCTCCCCCTTGCGGTACTACCGTAAGGCAGGAACCCCCTAGCCTGGAAAGAGTGTGGATAAGGAAACAACCATGCCTACTTCCGTGGAAAAGCGGAAGAAGCAAAGACCCGACACAGTACTACCATAGAGGGGCGGTACTACCGCCTGGCAGCTGAGCACGGTACTACCACGAAATGAAAACGGTACTACCGTGGTAGGCGCGGATGTAAAAAGTTACATCCGCCCCTACTACCGCGGGGGAGCGGTACTAGCCTGGTGGCCCACGGTAGTGCAGTTCCAGGGGAGCGGTACTACCGTGGGCACCTGCGGTACTGCCGCGCCGCAGCACGGTACTACCGCTGGTGCCTACAGTACTACCGCTCACTGGGAGCAGTACTACCGCAGGCCAACACAGCAGCTAGAAACAAGGTGACGGGATAAACAACGGAGGAAGCTCCAAGGTGCAAGGGAAAGGAGGGGACAAGGAAGAAACGTGTACGTGATGATTCCACCCAAACCTTTCCGACGCGGACCCCCTCTTAATAGTAAGGCTTTCCTACGACTCAAATCCACCAAAAAGAAATGTAGGAAAGACGCCGTCTTCAACAATCTTCGAGGGGCACCCAACCGTCTTGTGCCTAGCGATGAAATGTCTGGGATAATCAAGGCACACGATTAGTCTGCAAACGCGTTGTCATCAATCACCAAAACACCTTAGGGATAAATATGCCCTTACACTAGCCTATGATTCTTCTTCTTTTCTATGGACCTAACCCTCCGGTTTATATACACACCGGAGGGGCCTGGGGTTGTACAGAGTCGGTTTGCAGAGGAAGGAAATAATACACCCGGACACCAAACTTGCTGCCCACGCACATAGGAGTCCTACCCAGACATGGGGGGTAATCTTCTACTTTGTCTTCACGGCCCATTAGTCCGACCCATATCGAATAGATCGGACACCCGAGGACCCCCTAATCCAGGACTCCCTCAGTGATCGAATGTTGTTCGGTGTTCCGGATGAGATCACAGACATGACGAGGAGCTCCAGATTAGTCTGGAGGTAAAGATTAATATATGATAATAGTGTTTGATCTCCAGAAAGGTTCTGGAATTCACCGGAAGGGGTTTCGGATGTTTCCCGAAATGTTTGGGCACGAGAACACTTTATTTGGGCCAAGGGGTAAAGCCCACGAGGGTTTTGGAAAGTGTAAAAGGAAGTTTTGCGGAAGCTAGGGGCCAGACGCCAGGAACCCTGGCGTCTAGGGGGTAGACACCGGGAACCCTGGCGTCTAGCCCTGGAGTCCAAGAAGGACTCTTGCCTTTCGGGCAAAACTGACTTTAAGTAGGCTTTTACTCCAAGTTTCAACCCCATGGCTCAACGTATAAATAGAGGGGTAGGGCTAGCACCCGGAACACATCAAGAATCACCAAGCTGTGTGCCGGCAACCCCGTCCCCTCTAGTTTATCCTTAGTTTAGTTTCTGTAGTGCTTGGCGAAGCCCTGCAGTGATTGTTCTTCATCACCAACCTTCACCACGCCGTCGTGTTGCCGGAACTCATCTACTACTTCGCCCGTCTTTCTAGATCAAGAAGGCGAGGACGTCATCGAGCTGAATGTGTGTTGAACGCGGAGGTGTCGTACATTCGGTACTTGATCGGGGCGGATCATGAAGGTGTACGACTACATCAACCACGTTGATAAATGCTTCCACTTTGCGATCTTCAAGGGTATGAAGATGCTCTCCCCCTCTCATAGCTATGCATCTCCATGGATAGATCTTGCGTGTGCGGAGATTTTTTTTCATGCAACGTTCCCCAACAGTTACACCGCTGCATAGAGGGGGAGAGAGTTGGTGATGATGGCGACAAAGTTGTTGGTGGACATCACCGTCATGATGATGGCCCCGGTGGAGTTCCGGCGCCACCAGGAGAGAGGGAGAGAGAGCCCCCATCCTTCTTCTTCTTCCTTGGCCTTCCTCCTAGATTGGAGGAGGGTTTCCCCCTTGGCCCATGGCCTCCATGGTGGCGGAGGGGCGGGAGCCCCTCCGAGATTGGATCTCTCTCTCTCTCTTTCTCTCTCTCTCTCTCTCTCTCTCTCTTTGTGCTTCCTTCTGTTTCTGCGTTCCTGTTTTCTGGCCTTTCACCATTTCTTAAATTCGGGGAGATCCTTAACTCCGATTGGGCTGAAATTTTAACACGAATTTTATCCGGATATTATCTTTCTTGCGGCCGAAGAAGGGCGCCAACCGCCTTACGGGGTGGCCACAAGCCTCCCAGGTGCGCCCATGGTAGGGGGGCGCCCCTAGGGCGTGTGGGCCCCTTGGGCATCATCTCACGTTGATTCTTTTTCCCCAAAATCACATATATTCCAAAAAAAATCTCTGTAAGTTTTTATCGTGTTTGGACTCTGTTTGATATGGATATTCCGCGAAACAAAAAAACATGCAACAAACAGGAACTGGCATTGGGCACTGGATCAATATGTTAGTCCCAAAATTAATATAAAAAGTTGTCAAAAGTATATGAAACTTGTAGAATATTGGCATGAAACAATCAAAAATTATAAATACGACAGAGACGTATCAATAAACATGGCACGTCATGAATGCATCGACCGTCTTTCACCACTCATCCACCTCTCTCTGTCCTATCGCTATCCTTTCACTCCAAACCACCGAAGAACCACCACCGATCCTCACTTATTAGCGGCCGAAATCCCCCCACCCCCCACCCCTGGCGTTTCTCCGGCGGTGGTGCTGGCTCTGTTCCCAGCGGTGGCGCCGAACCACTCCTCTGTGAGCGGAGGCACGAGGAAGGTGTTGGCGGCCGGGGAGGCGGCGGCACCGTCCTCCCACATGGGGGGCGGGGGTGTGGTAGCCCACGACGTGCGGTGCAGGCGATGGGCCGGTGGTTCAGCCACACTTTAGCAAGCCAGTGGTGAAGAAGACAACATCGATTCGCAAAAGCAGGAGCTCCGACGCCTCTTCCTCGTGCCTCTACATCGGTAAGCCGATGGTGCCGAGCGCGGTGGGAGATTGTGATGACGGCAGAGAGGAGATGGGGGAGGAGTTGCACCTGGAGATAGCGGCGTGATTCTAGGCGCGACGAATGTTGAGCTGCGATGAGGGAGCCAAGCCGTCGTCGTTCACCTCTCGCTCACGTGGCATCAAGCATCCCGTGATGAGCCAGCTGCCGCAAGGACTTATGCCGCGCACCACCAGATTGGACCTGGGCCACCCCCATCTCGTGGCAAAAGGCGCGCCAAGATCCAAACCATCTAGTACCTCCTGTACTCCCCAACATTTTCTGCGGCAAATTTGTTTAAATTGCCATTTGATCCCATGAATTTTTGCCATGGCATAAAGTTTTCCATATCTCCATGGGATTGATTAGTAATCGTTGACACATGTCCATGATTTTCCATGGTCTCGCACTCACGATTACCATGGTCACTCATACTCCTAATTGCCATGTTCTGATTTGTTAATTTGCTATGGGATTGTTAGGTAATCTGTTGCCACATGTCCTTGATTTTGGCACTGACACTCATACTTGTGATTGCCACAGTCATACTTCTGCAAAGTGCCATGACTTTTTTCACTTTGTTGTGCTCATACTTTTGCAATGACTTGTTGATACATGTGAAAATTTTAGTAAACATGCCATGCTGTTTTCATACATTTTGGCCATGACTTGTTGATACATGTGAAAATTTTAGTAAACATGCCATGATGTTTTCATACATTTTGCCATTACCTACACATTGATAGTTCTTAAACTTCCCATCCTTCATCCTTACACATAATCAGCTAAATTTCCATGAATGTAGATAGTTTCTCTTCTTTTTTTGTCTCACTTTTGATTGTTGTGTAATTTCTATTTGTAATAGTATCTCCGTAATGCATGGCCACTAAAAGCATTTTTGTTGCCATGGTGTGTTTGCCATGAACAACTAAAACCATATGTATTTTTGTTAAATTTTGTAGTTCTTTTTGCAATGGAAAAAATTGAAGCATTTGTTTCCTGACGACAATTTTTCGTTTTGCGCCTTTATCATATGTACTTGCTGAATTTCGTCGTGGTTACTTTAGATGTATTTTTTGCCATGTCATCCTTTTGAATTGTAGTTTATGGATCATGGCAAAAAAATTCATTTTACACCAATGGAAACAAATGTCTTTTCTAATTTAGCCATGGAAAATTTTAAATTCTAATATAGACATGGCATTTTTCCCTTACAAAAAGCATGAAATTTATAATAAAAAGACCATGGTAATTTATAACATTCATTTGTCATGGAGTACATAATATGGCAAGTTTAATTAAAATGCCACATCAATTTTTAATATATTTTTGCCATGGGAATTTTTGTTCATAACTTGTGTTGCACTTTACATACATGGCATTTTTCTCATACATAACAAGGCAAATTTAATTAAAATAACATGGCAATATTTTATATGAATTTGCCATGGCAATTTTGGTCATAACTTTGTGTTGTACTTTTCATACATGGCAATTTTCTCATAAATAACATGGCAATTTTTGATAGGAATTGTCATTGCAATTTTGTTCATAAATTGAGTTTTACTTTTTCATACATGACATTTTTCCTCATACTGAACATGGGAAATTTAAATTACCATGGAAATGTTTGATATTAATTGCCATGGCAATTTTGTTCATAATTTGAGTTTTATTTTTTTGTACATGACATTTTTCCTCATCACATGGCAAATTTAATTAAATACCATGGTAATTTTTGATATTAATTTGCCATGGCTATTTTCTTGTTCATAATTTTGAGTCTTACTTTCCGTACATGACATTTTTCCTCATAAAGACCATGGCAAATTTAATTCAAATACCATGGCAATTTTTTATATTAATTTGCTATGGAAATTTCTTGTTCATAATTTGAGTTTTACTTTTCATACATGACATTTTTTTCTCATAAAGAACATGGCAAATTTAATTAAAATACCATGGCAATTTTTGATATTAATTTGCCATGGCAATTTTCCTGTTCATAATTTTGTGCTTCAACTGTTCATGCTACATACGGACATGGCAACTAAAATCATACGTCCTTTTGTCGAGTTATTATAGATGCTTTTTCCATGGGGCGACTAAAATTATGTCATTTTTGTTTTGATGGCAAGAAGTTCCTTTTTCTTCTTCTTTTTTTTACTGTTTTGTTGTTTTTATGGACTTTTTTCTTTTTTGTGTGCCTTTTATTATGGTATGGGAAGAGGCCCAACAAAATGGGCTGTTGGGCCTTTTTTGTTGGCGCTGGTGAAGGTCGTTCGGGCTGGAGGGGTCTTCCACCGAACAACTTGTGACGCGTTTGGTTCGCCTATGGTAACGTATTCAGCTTTGTATTCAGACTGCACTGTATTAGATGGTGTATTGAGTGAACACGTCTTCTGTTTGGTTGAACAAAGGTATGCATTCTGAATACAGTGCAGCGTTTGGTTGACCCATGTATTGGGATTACACAATATAGCATTAGTACATGGCTGACATGTCCATGTCATATATCATAGGTAACAGATTTTTTCTGATGGATCTTAATAGATAAATATTTGAACAAATTCAAGCTAACTCCATAAATGGGGTCATCAGCAAAAAAATGTATTAACACATGCATAATTAATAGCCAACAAAACAGATCATTTTCTCATTGTTGAAAAGTAGCAATAACATTTTTCATGTGATATCCATCTGGTACCACATCAGCTCATCATCACCACAAGTACCAGCAGTCCCTCATCTTCTAATTGCATTATCCACATCATCAGCTCCTCATCACCACCAGTAGCAGCAGATCCTTATCTTCTAATTGCATCATCTAGCACATCATTGGACCAACAAAAATTTGTCATTTCTCTAAACAAGACATGTTGTAGTTCTGAAGAATTGCAAATGTAGAAGCTTTGCATATATGATTTGCCATGAAAAACAAATCTTGAATGCCCCAGGTCTAAGAAGGATATTGTAATAGCAAGTTGGATTTCATCTGTTCATGACAACACACATGAAATCTGCCTAACAATAAACAATAAAAACTGAAATGGCAGTGTTGGACATTTCTGACATAAATCAATGTGCATGGCCTAGTTATTGGAATATATACAAGCAAGTTCAGTCGCATCACATGGGATTTGTTCAACAAGGGTATGACATATAACAGTTTAGTATTGCTCAGACTATTCTTTTTAAGAGAGAAAGAACAAGATAACAGCACATAACTATCACTTAACATCAGAACAAGATAATAGTGCATGAATTTAACTTACCAAGCGTTTTCTTAACATACTCCCTCCTCAGATTCTGCGGGAGTGCAAGCATCATATGCATTTCTTCTGGAGCTTTGGCAAATATGCTGGCAGCATTCACGATTTCAATCCCAGTGAATCCAAGCCTTGATAATTCATTGATAGCTTTCTCTTTAAACTTCTGTCTAGGATCTTCCTCCATTGCTTTCTCTTGGCAATAGCTTCGCGTTCCATTGTTGCTGCCATTTGTCCAACATTCTGAGTGACACTCTTCAGCTGGCTGTTTACATCTCCAAACATGGTGAGAAAAGGATCCATTGATTCTGACCTACGAGACCCGTTACCTTTCTTTCTCTTCTTAGAGTTTGTAGAATCAGCGGTGACATGGCTGTCAACAGACCGTCTAGGTGTCTCTCTTGACGTTCTGTCATCTTCCTCTTCATCATTCATCTCATCCTCGATGACAATCTCATTCTGCAAATTTGTTATAGCTTCGCCAAAACCTTCCGCACCCTCCCCAGTAGCTATATCTTTGCTATAAATTGCAGCCAACTTATCAAAATAAGGGAACGGCACACCATACAAGCCCTTGGCCTCATTGTGAAGCTGCAAAATACAATAAGCACGGAAATCATATTTTTGGTTAACTCTACTACAACCATAATCAATAGATAAAATATTGTTCAAGAAGTTCCATACGTTCTCAGTTTTCTAGGTCATGCGGTGCGACAACTTACAAGGTAAAGAAAAATCATGTAGTGAACCAGAAAAAGCACTTTCTCCAATGTATATCTATGAAATAATGTGACTGGAAGGGAAAGGAGGTATCCAATAGGACCTCACTTCTAGTAGAAGTAGTAATACAAGAGATGTCAGCTGGATAATCCATATGGCCACAAGTAGAAAATGTAATGCAAAAGTAATAGGCATCTGGAGTTATATACCTTACAATGTTCCTCGTATGATTGCTTTTCACACTGGATCATTTTCCTATTCTCATCCCAAGAAAACCCACTTCTTTTAAGCATAACTTCAATTGCTCCATACTTGGTCCTAAAGTATCTCACCCTTGACTCAATGTGTGGGGCAGCACTAAGACCACAACCAGGTACCTTTTCAGCCAACCTACTTTCCAGCACTGAGTAATACCCATTCTTGAAACCATTATCACCTTTCCACCGTGGATCCAATGACAGATCATAGAGAGCATTGACTATCTCATCGTCCTCCATTGTTGTCCACTTTCTTTTGTTTTTTCCCCTGCCACATGCAACACTTGAGCTATCCATGTTGTCCATACCTACAAAATGCACAAGTTAAATTAGTTCATGAGATATTCAGATTTCTATAATTAAAACAAGCATATATGTACATCTGCAATCATCCACCGAAACACAAACCTTAGTGGCCTCTAGCTCTATAGCTATTATACATCCCTTGAGAAAGAGTATTCCGGAAATTAGTCCACTCATTAGATGTTGAGATATGAGTGATAAATTCAGGTTCATCGTTCTCTCCCTCCAAGATTTCCATGTTATCTTGCATCATCCCATCCTCACCAGCGAGTGGATCCTCAGCCATATTTTGTAAAATCAGATTGTGTAATAGAGCGCATGCCATTCTAATCCGGTAATGAGTTTTGATAGGAAAATATGATGGAGACCTCAAAATCGCCCACCGGCCCTTGATTCTTCCAAAGCATCTCTCAATAATATTTCTAGCTCTAGCGTGCAGCATATTATAATATTCCTCTGCGCTGCGTGGTGGGTTTTGTGCAGTCCAACCACCTAAGTGGTACCGTTGACCTCGATAAGGAGCTAAAAATCCATTTGCATTTGTGTAGCCAGCATCAACAAGGTAGTATTGTCCTTGAGGGACTCGAAACCCATCCAACCTCGAAATAGCATCTCTAAGAACACGACCATCATGTGCCGAACCCTCCCAGCCAGGTAATATATAAATAAACTGCATGTCGGGTGCACATACACCCAAAACATTTGTATCAATATCAGCCAACCTTGACCTATACCTCCCTCTTAGATTAGCTGGGACGGTAACCTTGATGTGTGTACCATCTAATGCGCCCAAACAATTCTACAACATGAACATCATGAGTGATATTAGTGTGTTATACTACTAATCAGATTATATCATCTGACCGACACTAAAATTTTCATGCAGAGATAATTTACCTTGAAATACTTCCAATTATTATCTGTGCAATCTTCGGGTATAGGCTCTGGTTTCTTAAGTAGTAGGTTGTGCAGCTTCAAAACAGCCAGCAAACATTTATTGAAATTTCTGCTTATCGTCTCACCACTTCGATAAAAGAACTTCTTGATTGTTCTATTTTTTAGATGGTGTGATATTATGTAGAGAAATGTAGCCACTATCTCTTCCAGCGATGTGTTCCTTGTGCCCTCTAGACCACCAGTAACTCTAACCATCTCACACAATTTGTGGAATGTCCTCCTGTCCATGCGAAGCTCCTGTATGCAAGCTACATCACTCTCGCCAATGAGTTGGTACAAATGTGCGGCTCTAAGTTCTCTATTTCTAATCCTCTTTTCTATCTTCCACAACCTCCTTTTATGTAACGCCCCAGATATACTTTCCATATTTGTATCCAACTCTTGCTGTTTCTGGCATTAAGTTATATTTATTTCTCGGGTTCGGGCTTTTGTCTCCGTGTGTTGTTTTCGTTTTCATGCATCTCATATCATGTCATCATGTGCATTGCATCCGCATACGTGTTCATCTCATGCATTCGAACATTTTCCCCGTTGTCCGTTTTGCATTCCGGCGCTTCGTTCTCCTCCGGTGGTCATTTCTAACTTTCTTTCGTGTGTGGGGATTAAACATTTCCGGATTGGACCGAGACTTGCCAAGCGGCCTTGGGTTACTACCGGTAGACCGCCTGTCAAGTTTCGTATCGTTTGGACTTCGTTTGATACTCCTACGGTTAACCGAGGGACCGAAAAGGCCGTGTGTGTGTTGCAGCCCAACACCCCCCAAATTTGGCCCAAAACCCACCAAACTCAGCTCCATGTCCTAGAGCGTTCGATCACGATCGCGTGGGCGAAAACCGCACCTCATTTGGACACCCCCCATTCCAAATCTCAGATTTCTCCCCGTCCTCCTCCAAAAAAAAAACTTCAAAACCTCCGCCGCCGACGGACGTGTCCGCCCCGGCCGGACAGCGTCCGCCGCCGCCGCCAACCCACTCGCGCGCCGCCACGTGGACCGAGGCCCACTTCGCCGCCGCCAACCGCCGCCGGCCCGGGAGGCCCAGGAGGGGCCCCCGAGGCCCATCGCCGCGCCTCGCCGCCCGGGTACAGGCGCCGCCCGAGGCCGCCCAGCTCCGCCGCCCGCCGTCCCGCCTTCGCCGTCCAGCTTCGCCGCCGGCGCCGACTCCGGCCGCCGTTGCCCGCTCCGCCCCGGTGCCGGCCGCCGGCCTCCTCGCGCCGCCCCACGCCGGCCAACTCCCCGGCAGAGGACGCCGGATCCGGCCACTCCGGCCTCCTCTCCCTCCACGCCGGCGACTCCTCCGGCGAGCTTCAAATCCGGCGGTGAACAGTGCCGCCACCACCTCGGTTCCCGTGCCCGATCTGGATCTCAGATCCGAAATTCTAGGGTTGACTTTTTCCCTCTCCCTCTAAAATTTTGTGCTATGTTTAACCAGTGATATCTCCGCATCCGTAACTCCAATTTGGACATATAATATATC
This sequence comes from Triticum urartu, assembly GCF_003073215.2. NCBI lineage: Eukaryota > Viridiplantae > Streptophyta > Magnoliopsida > Poales > Poaceae > Triticum > Triticum urartu. The sequence goes on from NC_053027.1 coordinate 422,665,370, forward strand.
AAAATCTTCGTCTCGACATGTACATCATTTCATTCCATTGCATAATTTGCATTTGAGTTCATCTTGATGCCCAAAATGCTGTTAGAAGGAGGCTTCGTGAGTTAAATTGCAGATCCGTTAGTTCATCATAGACTTTTGTCATTTTTGCCATGTTTAATTCGTGCATGATATGCCTGTGCCCCTTTGGGATGAATTGTTAAGCATTTTGTCTTCTTTCCAGAGGTGCCACCCATGCATTTTTAGGATGTGTGTGTTGTCTTGTGCGAGCTTGCGAAGAGAGGTACCTGAGATTGCTGATTTCAGGGACTTAGTGATTTTCACTAAGTCTGGGATATTTTAGTTCGTGATGCTATATGTCCAGCTTGTTTCCTAGTGATCCGTGCCTCTTTTGAGGATGATCAGTAAGGGAGTTTTGATATTTATGTTATGATCTATCCATCCATGTCTTTGTTTGCATATATGGAGTGCTCTAGGTTGACTCAATCGAGCTCAACTTTTGCTTCGTTGTTAATCTGGGCAGATCGTCAACTTGTTTGCGATTTTTCCGATGCTACCGTTAGTGTTCCATGCATGCTATGCCTTTTTTATTGCTATGTGTAGCTAGCATATTGTGTCTTCTTTCTGGATATATGCTTGGCTTGCCATGACTTGCACCGTAGTGAGTGCATCGAGCTCGTTTACATGCCTTCGTGAGTTATATTTCAGCATGTCTCAGTTTTCACTAAGTCTGAAAACTGATTGTGTTTTAGCTATGTTCGTGAGCTCGGTAGAGTATTTTGTGAACCCTTTTGACCCCAGGTCACTTTGGGTGTTTTGTTAAGCTTGTTGAGTAGCTCCATGCCATGTTCTTGCTTGTCACGGTCAGGTCATTTATCATGTTGTTTTGCTGCTCCAAAGAGAGCATCGTGATCTGAAATTTCAGGCTAGTGTTAATTTCACTAAGTCTGGAATCTGTTTTGCATTTGCGTTTTTGCCATGCTTGTTTGAACCTCTTAGTGGATGAATTTGCCTATGGCTCAGTGCTAGTGTTTTGCTAAGCATCTTCTGTGCATCCCTGCCATGTATTTTGTTTTCATGTTTGGTGGCTGTAGCATGTTCATTTCGTTGCATTTAGATGCCTACTTACTGTAAATCGCAGACCGGTGTCATATCTTAAAACGCTTGCCATTTCCAAACCGTAACTCCAATTCCAATGATCTTTATATCGTTTTCAAGCGATTTCATCCCCTATATCCAATGGCACCCTTGGAATTCCATGTTGAGGCCAGGTTCATGCATTTCCTGTCATATCTTGCATTTTGCATCCCGCATCGCATCCCGCATAGCATGTCATCTTTTCATCATATTGCTTGGTCTTGCACGTGGTTGATTGTATCCTTGTTGCTTGTTTGTCTTGTTGGGTAGAGCCGGGAGACGAGTTCGCTACCGAGGAGCCCATTGAGTTTGCTTGTGAGGATCCAGTCAACTTTGACAACTGTGCAGGCAAGATGATCATACCCTCGAAATCACTACTATCTTTGCTATGCTAGTTTGCTCGCTCTTTTGCTTTGCCACTGCTACGATGCCTACCTTTTGCTTGTCAGCCTCCCAATTGCCATGTCAAACCTCTAACCCACCATTGTCCTAGCAAACCGTTGATTGGCTATGTTACCGCTTTGCTCAGCCCCTCTTATAGCGTTGTTAGTTGCAGGTGAAGATTGGAGCCGTTCCTTGTTGGAACATTTATTTACTTGTTGGGATATCATTATATTGCTATGTTATCTTAATACATCTATATACTTGGTAAAGGGTGGAAGGCTCGGCCTCTCGCCTAGTGTTTTGTTCCACTCTTGCCGCCCTAGTTTCCGTCATATCGGTGTTATGTTCCCGGATTTTGCGTTCCTTACGCGGTTGGGTTATAATGGGAACCCCTTGATATTTCGCCTCGATTAAAGCTTTTCCAGCAATGCCCAACCTTGGTTTTACCATTTGCCGCCTACCCTTTTATTTCCCTTGGGTTCTGCAGACCCAAGGGTCATCGTATTTTAGCCCCCCCACGGGCCAGTGCTCCCTCTGAGTGTTGGTCCGAACTGAGCTGCCTGCGGGGCCACCTCGGGGAAACTTGAGGGTTGGTTTTACTCGTAGCTAGTCTCATCTGAGTGTGCCCTGAGAAAGAGATATGTGCAGCTCCTATCGGGATTTGTCGGCACATTCGGGCGGTGTTGCTGGACTTGTTTTAACCTGTCGAATTGTCTTGTTGTACCGGGTTACCGAGTCTAATCGGTGTGTCTCGGGTGGAGGTCTATTCCTTCGTTGACCGTGAGAGCTTGTCATGGGCTAAGTTGGGACTCCCCTGCAGGGATTGAACTTTCGAAAGTCGTGCCCGCGGTTATGGGCAGATGGGAATTTGTTAATGTCCGGTTGTAGATAACTTAAACCTTAATTATTTAAAACGAATCAACTGCGTGTGTTGCCGTGATGGCCTCTTCTCGGCAGAGTCCGGGAAGTGGACACGGTGTTGGAGTTATGCTTGCGCAGGTTATTCCTCTAGATTCTCGCTCGCGCCTTGCCTCCTCTTCTCGCTCTCTTTTGCGTATAAGTTAGCCACCACATATGCTAGTCGCTTGCTGCAGCTCCACATATACTTGCCTTATCCTTCCTATAAGCTTAAATAGTTTTGATCGCGAGGGTGCGAGATTGCTGAGTCCCTGTGGCTCACAGATACTATAATTCCAGATGCAGGTCCAGGTGATTCCGCTCCAGGTGACGAGTACGAGCTCAAGTGAGAGTTCGACGAGGACTCTCAGCGTTATTATGTTTCCTTTCCCGATGATCAGTAGTGGTGCCTAGTTGGGGTTATCGATTCAGGGCCTTGTCGCATGTTGGGTTCTTTTCCATTTTGGCGCCGTAGTCGGGCCATGAGTGTTTGTTTGATGGATGTTATTTATGTACTCTGATGTGACGTGGCGAGTGTAAGCCAACTATGTTATCTCCCCCTTTTATTATGTATTACATGGGATGTTGTAATGATTGCCTGACTTGCGACATTGCTTTCAATGCGGTTATGTCTCTAAGCCGTGCCTCGACACGTGGGAGCTATAGCCGCATCGAGGGCGTTACATTTTATAGACTAGTGCAAATAATAACCATATATAATAGTACATAAGCATGATGCTAATCGAAATATTCCTAAATGCTAAATTCCTTCGTCGAGATCTTGTGGTGGCCAAAGGAAGACGAGCCATAATGCTGAAAATAAAAATGCAGCACAAAATTATAAATATTGTGTATCTTGAAGTCATATGAGTATATATAAATATATATATGAGTATAGTACAATATATTCCTTAGCTCATGAAATTACTCTCAGCAAAACAAAGGGCACAAGAATTCTGAAGCGTCAAATTCTGCTTAAATAGCAAGCAACCTATATGAGTACAGTACAGTACATCATATTTTTTTCGATAATAAGGGGTCAAACCCCCGGCTCCAATCAATTAAGAAAGAAACCAAACGAGTACCAGAGTTTTAACAACCAGCCTCACCACAGGGCAAGTGCAAAGCTATAGAGATGAAAAGGAAAGACAGCTCCAAACATGTTTCTTTTGCAACCTAACAAACTAAAACAGGATACATCACACACTCTCACTGAGGCCACAACAGCGGTGCAGTACAGCATATGTGATCCACAAGAAACTGTAGAATCAAATTATTCTTTAAATAACAAGCAGCCTCTTCCCTATCAAGGGCATGCATGACTCATATTATTCATATTATCTCCTCCATAGCTATTCTCTTATAGTATCACCCTCGCAAAACAAAAGGGCACAAGAAAATCTAGGTAATGCAGTAAGCATCAGATTTACAGTGAGGTAGTACAGTACAATACAATGTGAGCAATCCATGCAATTCTCAAGCATAAAATTCTGATTGAACAACAAGCAGCCTATATAAGCACAGAACAATGCAGTGTGATCCAATACAACTACTTTATTTATCTATATCCAACAGAGAAAAGGATCTGACCACCTCATTTGTTGGGGACAACAAATCACAGTATGGCGAGGAAGCAAAAATTACTAATTCCACCAAAGAATCCCTCAAAATATTCCAGTCATGCGCACATTCATGAACAGTACCCAAATCTCAACTGGTTTACTAAGTCTGAAGCCCTAACCAGAGTACAGTTCAGCCAAAACGCTTGGATCTTCTAGTTCGGAGAAAGGAAACGATAGATCCGGGCACTAGAGCACGAGAAGAAGAGGAGGGGGGAAGAGGGGAGGTGGCGCACCGTGGTTCTTGTCGAAGATGCCGATCCAGGGAAGGTTCGCGTCGAGGAAAGAAAGGGGACCAGCTATTTGGGGCGGAGCTTGGAGAGGTCCGGCTTTGGATCTTGCGGCGGAGGAGTGAGAGGCCGGCGTTCCTACTCCGACGGCGAGGGGAGGTCGTGGCGGCGACGGGGAGAGCTCATGGTGGAGGCGAGGTCGGGACGAGCGGAGGAAGGGAAAGTGGATTTGATTACGGAGACGAGCATTTTCTGTTTTCACTCGGTGTGCCCTATTTTCGGTTTTCCGAAGCGACGTATCCGATTACACGGCAACGGAAACCGGCCCGGCCGAACCAAACGCCCGTAAAGTTTTCGAGAAGCGATGTAATCGGGAGGCGGTGCGAAATTGGCGAACCAAACGCGTCGTTGGTTCGGTACAGTTTCATGTTCGAGCGAACCAATCGTTCGGGACACCTCAGACCGACAAGCGCTTATATAGATGCGCATACACTCATCCTTATGAACGCATACACGCACACTTTTCCCACTGAATGCGTATCACTGGAAATTCTGAAATAAATCCAGGAATAAATGCGAGCACCAGGATTTGAACCCTGGTGAGCTGGGGATACCACAATCTCTTTAATCATCCAACCACATGTTGGTTTGTGGAAATTAAGTTTTCATATGTACAAATAATTATAGCTTATCAAAAATCTTTCCGCAAATATTGTACGTGTATCAGAGTCATTTGTGGAAGGGGACTGCTACGCGTCGGCCGACGGATCTTTTTAAAAAATCCGCCGCCTCGCGAGCCGTCTGATTTGATAAATCAAGCGGATGCACGTCTTTCTCTAATTTGCAACAGAGACCTTGTTGCAGAAACACTTGTAACACATATTATCTTGTGGAATTTTTTTGTAACATATGTTATGTTGTGGGATTTGTTTTTGTAACATAGCTTGTGTTGAGGAATTTTTTGTTGTCTTCATTTTTTTGCAACAAAGGTATTGTTTCAAAAAAAACTTTGCAACTGAGGTGATGTTGCAGATTTTTTGTCTTTGTCTTCACCTTTATATAGTGGTACGAAAAAAAGTTTTGCAACATGACTAATGTTGCAGAAATCTTCCTTGCAGCAAATTGATTGTTGCAAAAGAACACCATTATTGTTCGCCATGAGCTCATGTCGAGCGGTGGTGAGGGGGAGCGGCGCCGCCCATCCCTGCCATCGCGTCGCCGCCGACGTGCACCCACCGGACGGTGGTGAGGGAGGAGAGGCGTCGCCCGTCCCCCATCGCGCCCCCTCGACGAGCGACAGACCTTCGACCACTTGCTTCGTCATCATCCTCACCGGCTAGATGTATGCCATTGATAAGCACTTGTATACGGGGGAGAGAGATCAAAAAAGAGATAAGATGACGGAGAGAGACGAAGAGATAAGACGTGGGTGGTTACATGTCAAGCAAAGGGACTGGCAGATGGTCTGCAACATAGCATTTGTTGCGGTTTACTTTCTGAAACAGTTAAACAGTTGCAGGAATGAGAGTAGCAGTTCCATTAAGATAAGAACGAAAGAGAGATGTGGTGTGCAGGCCTAATCAAGATGCGTGACAAGTATAGGATGCGGCGGACACAAAGAAAAAAGATCTGTTGGTTGAACATCAGCTTTTCCCTCTTAGGAAGCAGTTTAGGAAAACAATTGGTAGTCAATGGTGTCGGCGTGATAAACGGAAGGAGTTTTTTTTTTTGAAGTTATAAACGGAAGGAGTTATCAAGACACATGCCATCAGAAAGGTGACCAGATCGTACGATCAGTGTGCATCTAATCGTATGGTCTTCGATTGATCTGATAGCAGCAAAGGATCAATAGTCTGATCCTAGACGTTTCCTATACTCCCTCCATTTCCTTATACAAGGCCATAAACTTATATTATAGGTATCAAGATAAAATTTAATGATTCATTTGCAAGTTAACTTTTTTTTTGTTAACCGGGACCATTAATACACCACAAGCATGCAACGAATGAATGGAAAGGAAGTGACTAAGTGTCATTATGACTACATGCATGTAAGTATTAAAAAGTTGCTAGTACGAGGAAACATTATTAATTTTTGTCTCGATTAATGTTGGTGGCCTTGTATTGATGCAAAATGTATTTTTGATAGTGGTCTTATATAAGGGAATGAAGGGAGTAATTAACTTGATCCAAGGGGTCCCTCAAAAAATAAAAAATAAAACTTGATCCAAGGGGCCATCCAGTGGTCTGAAGCGGGCAGTACCTTCTGACAGTTAATGCCGTAATCACTCAGCCCTATAGCGCACGCTGGTTAATGCGACATAATTAGCCGGACATCTAAGACGGACGCGCTTTCTGCGAACCTGGACGGATGGTGTGTTCATCGTCTCGTTCCATCAGGAGGGTTCCTTTCTGACTAAAATAAATACGGCAGCACAAAGGCGTACGGTCTTCAAAGCCATGGCGATGCAGCAGATCGCCCTCCTTCTCTTACTCCTCGCCGCCGCCCATGGCCTCTCCGTGGCCGTCAGCCCTACACCCATCATCAACACCACATGCGCTGCGCTCGCCCACAGCCCCAATGTCACAGTGCACGTCGACTACGAATTCTGCGTCCGCGCGCTTTCAGCCGACCCGGCGTCCTCGTCTGCCACGGACGCCCGCGGGCTAGCGGCGGCCGCGGCAAGCCTTACAGTCGCCAACCTAACGTCCACGGAGCACATCATCGCGGACCTCGTCCATAATCTGGGCCGTTGTCTTACTGACTACAGAGAGATTAACGGCATGGTGCGGCACGCGCTCGACGACATCCGAGGCGGGCGCGGCGCCGACGCTTCCGAGAAGCTTTTGCAAGTGGCAAAGGCAAACGCTCCTGCTTGGTACGACCTCATCTTGATAGAGGGAGACGCCAAGAGGAACCCCATAGATCAGGAGAACCATAACGCTGACTTCTTGTCCGTCATTGCCTCCGGAATTGCCGAGCTGATGCTGCATTCTCATGGATGATCACCAAAAGATCCGAGCTGAATACATGGCTCTTGTCTTCTTCCAGTTTTAATCATTTATATATCATATACAGTATGTGGGTTTGGGTTTTCTTATAAACATTTCTGTATCAGTCCAATGATCCAAATACAGCTTTATTGGTCAGAAATATGGGATCGCCTATTCAATAGTTGCTTCAAAAAAAATTGGTTTCGGTTGATTTAGTCCCAGACGATGGATTGAAATCCAACGGATGTGCTTCATCTTCCTCCTCCCGATCGCATTATTCCTCTTTTCCCCTGTGACATGCATCTATAATGGCGGGGGGCTGCCGTGTGCCTCGCTGCCCGCCCTCTAAAGTTGGTAGAGAAAACCTTTCCCTCGCACACTACTCCGGCACGCGTCCTCGAGCTTTGTTGTGGTGGGAGACGACGGTGATGGCTGGCGTGGGCTGGGAGGTTCGCTGGGCTGCCTCAGGCGTCTTCGGATCCGGCGCTCTCATTCCTGATCCGGTGGCCGTGTGGTACAATGACTCGGCTCGGTGTGGTCCAACAACCTCTCCCACCCCATTTGTGGCCTGATGCTCCCTCGTGGTGCGCGGATCCGACACTATAGGTGATCCCATATTTCTACGCCATATCTGGCAGGTTTTGCCCGAAGTAGTCGTGGGTTAGGGGGATTTGGGCCGGTTCGTCTTGCTGGCTGGCGTGGTATTGCCTCTGTTGGTCGGTGGTGTTCGCGAGTTGTGCTGCCTCTTTACTTGGCCATCCAACTGCAACGGGGGTGTCGTTGGGGCTGGCTGGTGCCGTGATTTTGCAGATGGCGACCATGGTGGCAATACGGTCCCTACGAGGGGGCATCGTGGCTAGGTGTTGAGTCTTCTCTGTATCGCCACCAGTGACGGAGGACGTTGTTTTCGTCTGTACTGGTGTGCCTCGTGGTTAGATAGCGGCCATGGATGCGGTCTTTTCTCCGATGCGAGGTGAGCCATGGCAGTGGTGGTGGTGGTTCTCCTTGCTGGTTGTGGGCTCATGCCATCATGCATCGGATCCTTGACAGATTGGCGTGTCTGGCATGGGTGGTCTTTGCGCGTGCTCGCTGCCAGACAACCCTTCGGATATATCGAACCCAGTTGGGGTTGCCGTCAATGGTGCCTTGCCTTTCGACTACGGCAGCGACCAGCACGTGCGGTGAGGGTGGTCCATGTGACGGGGCTCTATGGTGTGTCTCTGCATTGTGATGCCACTCGACTCCAGCCGGTGGCACACATGCATCGTGGTGTCGTCTCGGCCGTGCGCAAGCCTTCGATGACACCCACAACACATGTGGAGTCGGCACGTTGTGTGGTCTTGAATGTGCGTTGTCTTTCGATTACGTCGAGGGTGCAATCTCGATTATGGGTTTCGGTTGACCAAGGCCCTTCACTTACTCCGGCGATGCTTCGAGCTGGGTTACCCCTCCCGTTGTCAAGTCATGCGATCTCTACCCTATGATTGTCGTGCTTGGGTCATGATGAGCTTTCTTATCAATTGTCTCCGAGGTTCTCGGAGCGACTCCCTTTTCTCCCACTTGTGTGTGTGTGTGCGCGCGCGCGTGTGTGCGTGTGTGTGTGTGTGTGTGTGTGTGTGTTTTCGTGTGTTCTTTTCCTTGTTCTCTCATGTAGCCTGTGTAAACTCTGGTTCCCTTGAACCCATCTTGTAAAGGTTGTAAAGCCTCATAAGCAACTATGAATCAAAAAAATTCAGCTAGGACCCCTCGACCATTCAAAAAAAAATGCCAGAGCCGCCGCAGCCCTTGCCCCCCTTTGAAGCCCACCGTCTTCCAAATCAGGCAACCCCACCCCCCGACCCCCTCCTCATGCGCATGTACCTCTTGTAGCCGAACCGTCAAGTCTCTATCTAGGCATTCGCTAGAACTAGTAAGGATGCACGTGCACGCATGCTCAATCAACTTATGTGAGTTTAAGTGGAACACACACAAGTACAAAATTGAGTCTGTATGTTACGATAATATAACAATGCGCTTAACATGAGTAAAAAATTATATAATTGCACTCGAATTCTATAAACATGACATTTCAAAAGTAACATGGTATATTTCTCAACTCTCACATAAAATAATTATATAAAAATTCTTCAACCATCCACATTCTGTCTCATTATTTGTTGCATTCAAATACTGCTCTAATAAATTGAAGTCTATTCACTATACTTGCAGGCGACGTTTGACATGGTCCTCATAATTTTTTTTTGCAAGGTAATATGCGTCTCATTCGTATCATAAAGAACAAAGTATAAGTCACGTAAGGACCGCTATGACAAAACTGAAAAGATAGCAGAACATTTCTAAACTTGACGCCAATGTCCGTCACCACCATAGCAGCCACCGAAGAAAAAAATGACGGATCACCTCCTCACCCGAGCTCGACGCGACTCCATCACTGATATGCAGCTTTGCGGACCTTCGAGGTGGCTCACCAAAAGTGAAGCCATTGTCGTTGAACGAATCAGACTGGGGCAACACTCCAGACACGTCATCGAACTCCAGATCTAGCACCCCACCACAACTAAGACGCCGAAGAAGGAAACCATACCTGTCCTCCACGAACCACGAACCCAGCACATCTTCCGTCTTCCAGATGTCGTCGATGCAGACCACAATCTGCATCCTCTCCTGGACTACCTCCCAAGCTCCACGCCGATGCTGGAGCAAACGCCGTCGCAACGGCGGAGCCCGAGGACACAAGTCCGCCACAAGGATGCCGTCGCCGCCATGCCATCCTTACTTGAACAGACTGGTTTTCAAGTCCATACCCAACCATAAGACCGATGGCCTCGTCAAGGAAGGATCCAAAAAATATTTATTCAACGCCGTCATCGTTGCCGCCGAAGTCAAGACGATGAACAACCTAAAACCTAGACTACAAGGGAGTAAAAACGATCCTTGTAATTAAAAAGTGCTTTAATACAGTCCTCATGCATGCAAATACGGTGTGTGTACAACCCCCATGGTTGCAACAACGGCCCTAGCCATACGCCTCGCGCTCGTAGCACGTCAGCATTGATCCCACAGGTTGCATGGACTGAGTTAAGCGGCTGGCCCACGTCCATGTGGGACCCACGTGTTAGTGGGCGCGAGAAAATACGTTAAGAATTACTAGTAAGCATGCACGTACAACGCACGCATAAACGTCTGTCACATTATATTAAACATATGTAAGTAGTTCGCAACAAATGTTATATATGCTCATCTCAAAAACAAATAAATGAAAATATGGTTTGTTAATGAATAAGGATTATCTGAGATGATAAGTACAACAATTTTCAAAATATTCCTAGGATAACACCTTTAATTATTTGAAGTGCATTGTCTGATTGTTTACAAAAAAAAAAGAACTGAATTGAACAGTGGGCAAAAATGGATCTTCATCAATATTAAACATGGTGTTTGAGCCGGTCAAACAAAAAATTCAGAAACTAGGAGAACAACATCCATGATAAAAAACAGAAAATACATGGATACCTATGACGTGTGTGCTCTTCATATGAAGTCTCAGCAACTCCCAAATTCATTTAGTCGACTCTTATTCGGCTATTATGAGCATAGTTTAAATAACAATAGTGCATGAAAGAAACCGATACTGACAAGGAACTCCTTTCAGAAAATCAATTCTTAACTCGTGAGGACAACTGAATTCCCTTCAACTTGAGTGAGAAAAGGGGTTGCTTTGGTTTCCTGAAAATTATGAAACCAATGCAAAGTTAACAAAATATGCCTGAATAGAATTGAGAGTTGTGAAGTAAAATCAGAATACATCTCCACCAAGACATCTCTAATGGAAACACAATTTATTACATTGATCTCATATGCTTCTTTAATTATGGATGATCAACTTTAATCAAGATCTCTGTGATGAAAATAACAACCACTCTCACACCCACACTTAAATATTGTAAATATAGTATTGCAATCTCAAACACAATATTGCAGCAGCAATTTCGTTGACATAGCTGTACTATTGCTAGTTCGACGGAACAAAAGGATATACACCAGCGAGAAACATGTACCAAAGGAAAGTACCTTCTTTTTTTCGAGAACACCTCGAAAGGGGCAGGGGATTACTGCATTTCATTAAGAAGAAGAGAGTTGGTTCAGTTTATAAGGAAAACCGGACCCGAAAACCTAACATTGACGGCTAATCAGGGATAACCGAAAGAAACACACGCCGACCCAGGGCCGCGCTCCAGCCGAGCCGCCGGCTCCATCACCCAAGCAACCCATAGCCGACACCCAACAACCAAGACCAAAGCCGCCGCTCCGGCATCCACGCCGACCCCGAGGTCGCGCACCAGGCGAGCCGCCTGCTCTGTTGCCCGAGCAACCGGAGCCGACACCCTACAACCATCTCCGGAGCCGCCGCTCCGACGTATAGACAGAAACCTCACACGTCGACCCCGAGGCCGCGCACCAGGCGAGCCGTCAGCTTCGTCACCCGAGCAAGCGGAGCCGACACCCAACCACCGTATCCGGAGCCGCCGCTCTGACATCCACACCGACCCCGAGGCCGCGCACCAGGCGAGCCGTCAGCTTCGTCACCCGAGCAAGCGGAGCCGACACCCAACCACCGTATCCGGAGCCGCCGCTTCGACATCCACGCCGACCCCGAGGCCACGCACCAGGCGTGCCGTCAGCTTCGTCACCCGAGCAAGCGGAGCCGACACCCAACCACCGTATCCGAAGCCGCCGCTCCGACATCCACGCCGACCCCGAGGCCGCGCACCAGGCTGGCCAACGACACTGCCACCCACGTGACCAATGCCGGCACCCCTCCAAGACGACGAGATCCGGAGCCGCCGCTCCGACTTCCACGCCGGCCCCGAGGCCGCGCACCACCCGAGCCGATGACTCTCCCAAGCCAAGACCACTCCAGAACGATGCCTCCATGAAGGACCGCGACACTGGAGCGCCGCCATCATTCGCTCCAAGAACTGGAGCATACCTTGTTACTGTAGGTTAGAATTTGTGCAGCAAGGCTGGTGCTTCTTTTAGCACTGACCAACAATTTTTTATTAGAGATAGTAAGTCTCAATTGATAGGGTGTGGATGGTGTTTCAAACCCCAACCTCTAATACATGCAGCGCGAGGCGAACCATCAGGCCTAGCGCCTACAATTGTTTATTATAGATGTGCATGCTGTATTATATTGTATGATAAAGATGTTATTTTTTTTATAGGTTAGGGCATCTTTTAGACAGACTCGTAAATTTTTCGCAACCGTCCGGGCTTTAGAAGCCATCCAATGCCGATTAATATCGGTGCGTAGGATGATCCGGGTACAATTTCTCTCACATACCGAAGACAAAAGTAACGGAGATTTGCCGGAGTCCAGACCTGTTGGTGTACTGAGATTTGGGCCCAAACTTATGCACGGGCAAAAACTGCCGCCTTTTGGAGCTAAGTAAATGCTACAGCCTACAAGGGACCGGTGTGTGTGGAGATGGACTGCTCCTCCATCCCTACTCTTTTGAATAACAAAGCCAAAAGCCAATCAGTACTGTTCCCTCTTGTCACTGATTTTTGGGACCTTATGAAACAGTTCAAGGAGGTCACCATCAAAGCAGTTAGAAGAACCAGCAACAGAATGGCTCACGAATTGGCCGCGTTTGCCAGAATTCATGGAGATCACAAAGCCTTTGGAGATGTACCTTTAGCCCTAAGAGAAACCCTGAGGGATGACTGTAACACTTGGTCATTGGGAATTTAATTGAAGGCATGACCTTTTCTAAAAAAAAAAATTGATGGGTACGTTCATGCTTCGACCATCACAAAACTGTGTTTCCAAATACAGCAATATTTGCTTCCCTTGAAAGCACACTTTGAAACATGCGTGATAAGAGAAAATTAGATATAATCATAGAGAAATCATCGGGAGCACAGTTGGAAGCATCAGTGAGTATGGAAACCAAGAGTTTAGGAAGTAACTCTGACGCACCACCATCCAAGGGCTACAGTGGTCTGGCAGTTAAATGCCGTAATCACTCAGCCCTATCGCACGCGCTGGCTCTTTCTAATAAAAAACGTAAAAGTTAATGCGCCTTAATTAGCCGGACAGCTAAGACGGACGCGCCTTCTATGAACCTGGACGGATGGTGTGTTCGTCGTCTCGTTGACTTGTTCCATTGGTAGGGATACCTTCTGACTACCATAAATACGGTAGCACAAAGACGTACTGTCTTCATAGCGATGGCGACGCAGCAGATCGTCCTCCTCCTCTTACTCCTCGCGGCACCTCATGGCCTCGCCGTGGCCGTCAGCCCTACACCCATCATCAACACCACATGCGCTGCGCTCGCCCACAGCCCCAACTTCACATTGCACGTCGAGTACGAATTCTGCGTGCGCTCGCTTTCAGCCGACCCGGTGGCCTCTTCCGCCACGGACGCCCGCGGGCTAGCGGCGGCCGCGGCAAGCCTTACCGTTGCCAACATAACGTCCACGGAGCTCATCATTGCCGACCTCGTCAAAAATCTGGTCAGTTGTCTCTCCGACTACAAAGAGCTTAACGACATGGTGCGGCGCGGGCTCCACGACATCCGCGGCGGGCGCGCCGCCGATGCTTCCAAGAAGTTTTTAGATTCGGCAGAGTCTGACGTTCCGTCTTTGTGCGACCTCATCTTGATAGAGGGAGTCGCCAAGAGGAACCCCATAGATCAGGAGAACCAGAACGCCTACTTCTTGTCCGTCATGGCCTCCGATATTACTCAGCTGATGCTGGATTCTCATGCAGGATCACCAAAAGATCCTAGCTGAATACATGATGGCTCTTGTCTTCTTCCAGTTTTGTTTTATGTGACTTGCTCATATACTTGTTGGTAATAGAAGAAGATAATTTTGAAAAGAAAAAAAAAGCTAAAATGCGAAGGATCCGGATGCCGTCGGATATGAATTGCGCGCGGCCGAGCGGCTCGCGTTCCGCTTCCGCCGGACAAATTTTGTCACCACGGTCGTTTCTCCTCTTGTGCCTCTTATTTTAGGCAGTAAGAACGTCTACAACCGGACCATTTAAACCCGTCTCAAATATCCGGTCAATGTCTGGTCATGATTTTTTGACCTAGACTGGCCTCTCAAACAGTCCTCAAACGACCGTGGTGGCGCCCGGACACGCCCGCCACGTCAATCTGACTCCACCCCAAATTGCATCAAACCCCCCCTCCCCCCCCTCCTTCCTTCTCCGTTGCCGGATCCATTTGCTCTCTCCTATGTTCTTTCTCCTTTGCGTCGTCCGGCTCGCAGCTCCGCCGCCGCACCCACTCCCCAGCCGTTTCCAGGCTCTCCGCCGCCAGCACCGGAAAAGCGCTCCCGTCCTCGCCGCGGGGGACGTTGTCGTCGGCTCGGACGCCACCATGGTACATCCGGCAACTCTTCGGCTCCGCCTTGTGCTTGATGTGTTTGACACATGACCGACCAGAATTATTGTGATTTTGTTAGGTAAATGATGGATTCCGATGCTTCATCGGACGACGAGTATGGACCAACGGAGCTTGACCAAATGATTCAAAAAGAGTTCTTCGATTCGTTGGATTCGGACGAAGAAGTGGGCATGATCATGCTCATGAGCATGCAATAGGAAATGGACCGGCAAATGGAGCATATTCTCAACTTTAAGGGCTCAATAAAAGGGAGAAGAGTGATCAACCGGGACAGAGTGTCCGGAGCAAAGCTACTACACAATGACTACTTTGCTCTCACACTTGCTTTTCCGAATAATCCATGGTTTCGTCGCCGTTTCCACATGCGGAAACCATTGTTTTTGTGCATTGTGGAAGCACACCACGACTACTTCAAGCTGAGAAGGGATTGCTGCAGCCAACTCTCTTTCTCGGCCAAGCACAAGTGCACGGTTGCTCTGAGGATGCTTGCACTTGGTACTGCTGCAGACGCCGTTGGTGAGATGGTCTGGATGAGGGAGAGCCCGTGCCTCAAGACTACTGTCAAATTTGCTCGCGTCGTGGTTGAGGTGTTTGGACCGGAGTATCTCAGAGAACCAAATGCGCAGGACACGGAGAAGTTGTTGGTGATTGGAGAGGCAAGGAGGTTTTCATGAATGCTCGGATCAATTGATTGCATGCATTTGCAATGGAAAAACTGCCCCAAAGGTCAGCGGGGAATGTATCAAGATCACACCAGAGAGGCCACCATCATACTAGAAGCGGTGGCATCACATGACTTATGGATTTGGCATGCTTTCCTTGGAATACCCGGTTCTCACAACGACATCAACGTGCTTCAATGTCTCCGGTATTCAGGAGGCTTTGCAATGGGGAATCACCGCCGTGCAACTACACTGTCAACGGTCGGGACTACAACATGGGGTACTATCTTGCCGATGGTATCTATCCTCAGTGGGCGGTGTTTGTGAAGACCATATCTAAGCTGCGTGGCAATAAATAGAGCCACTTTACAACAATGCAGGAAGGGGCTAGGAAGAACGTGGAGAGGGCATTTGGTGTGCTTAAGACTCGTTGGAGAATTATGCGGAGCGCTACAATGATGTGGGAATCAGAAACTTTGTGGCAGCTGTTGACGTGTTGTGTTATTCTGCACAATATAATTGTCGACGATGAGGGTGATGGTGTAGCCCAAACCCATGATTTCGAAGCACCCAGAGAACAAGTTGAAATCCCAGAAGATCAAGATGCGGCTCAGCTTATGAACTTTCTGCAGATGCATTAGAATCTTTGAAATCAGCAGGTGCACATGTAGCTACTCAATGATCTTGTGAAGCACATGTGGAACAACAATGGCAACCAAGGAGACAGTGCTTGAGTTTGGCATTTCAAATAAATTTTATGTAAACACTATGTATGCTTGATACCAACATTTGTTACGACATTGTAATGCATGATCGACGTGCATGTATTTACATGGATTTGAGATATGTGGATGCACGAAAGAAAATATGAGGACTCGTCCGGATGTGCCCACGGACATGTCCGGACGCGTCCACGGATGTTTGAAGGATCGGATTTACCAAGTCCGGTTGTAGATACTTTAATGAATCATCAAAGGCTAGACCCAAACCCAGAGCCCAGGTTACACAAGCAACTCAAGGAACCACCTAGCCTACGCTATTGTTGTACTTCCTCCATTTCTTTTTACTCCGCATATAAGATTTGGTCAAAGTCAAACTACACAAAGTTTAAACAAATATACCCGGTAACTTATTTTGTGTAATACCATGGTAATATAAAAACTGCAGACTTGATAACCTATATAAAAACAACATGATAACTTTTGTCTTTGGAATTAATTTTGTTGAAAACATACACGATAACTTATATGTAAATAACATGGTAATATACACCACAGACACGATAACTTATACACAAATATTATGATAACTTTTGACCGGAGAAAAAAGGTTATTGAAAATATATGACATAGTAACTTATGTGTAGATAGTATGGTAATATACGTACCACAAAGCTGATAACCCATGTACAAACACTATTATAAATTTTGATCCAGAAGGAAAAATTGTTAAAAAAATATGTCCCCGATTAATTATGTGTAAATAGCGTGGTAGTATATGCATTGCAGACCTGATAATCTACGTACAAACAGAATGATAACTTTTTGACCCTAGAGGAAATTTCGTGGAAATAGAATGGTAATATCTGCACTGCAGAACTGATAACCTATGTATAAACACCATGGTAATTTTTGACCTGAAAAAAAGCTATTGAAAAACATTCTCCGGTAAGTTTTGTGCAAATATTATGACAATATACGAACCGTAAACATGATAACTTACGTATAAACACCATAGTAACATGGACCAGGAGAAAAATTATTGAAAAACATACTTCTGATAAATTATGTTGAAATGGCATGGTAATATACAAATCATAGACCTAATAACTTAATTACAAACAGCATGATAAATTTCGACCCGAGGAAAAAAATGTTGGGAAACGTTACATGGAAAACAAAAAATATTCTACGCACATGCAATGATCTATTCATGAAGATGCATAGCAATGAGAGGGGGAGAGTGTGTCTACATACCCTCGTAGACTATAAGCGGAAGCGTTTCATAACGCGGTTGATGTAGTCGAACTTTCTTCGCGCTCCAACTGATCTAGTACCGAACGCATGATACCTCCGCGTTCTGCATACGTTTAGCTCGGTGACGTCCTCGACCTTCTTGATCCAGCAAGACGGTGAGGTAGTAGATGAGTTCTGGCAGCATGGTGATGGTGATGGTAAAGTGATCTCCGCAGGGCTTTGCCCAAGCACTATGAAAATATGACCGCGATGTAAACGGTGGAGGGGGGCGCCGCACACAGGTAGGCAATTGTCTATTGTGTGCTAGGCGCCCCCTCCCACATATATATAGGTGGGATGGAGGGAGGAACAACCAAAGAAGCTGCCCAAGTAGGAGGAACCCTACTTAGGGTCCCTCCCAAGCCGCGCCCCCCTTTCCTTATTTGGAGTGCGGGGAAAGGCAGGGGAGGGTGCCCCTCCTTCCTTTCTCCCATGAGAGGGAAAGGCAGGAGGGGCTAGCCCTCCCCCTTTTCCTTCCTAGGGCTGGCCAAACAAGGGAGGGGGCGCACCAGCTCCCTTATGGGCTAGTCTGTCCCCTCCTTTGGCCCATAAGGCCCATAACTTGCAGAGGAGTGCCCGAAACCCCTTCCGTTGACCCGATTACTTCCCGGTACGCCCCGAAACACTTTCGGTGTCCAAATATCATCGTCCTATATATCAATCTTTACCTCTCGACCATTTCGAGACTCCTCTCATGTCCGTGATCTATTCCGGGACTCCAAACAATATCCGGTCACCAAATCATATAACTCATATAACACTATATCGTCAACAAACGTTAAGCGTGTGGACCCTACGGATTTGAGAACTATGTTGATAACCGAGACACCTCTCCAGTCAATAACCAATAGCGGAACCTGGATGCCCATATTGGCTCCTACATATTCCACGAAGATCTTTATCGGTCGAACCGTTATGACAACATACGTAATTCCCTTTGTCCATCGGTATGTTACTTGCCCGAGATTCGATCGTCGGTATCTCTATACATAGTTCAATATCGTTACCGACAAGTCTCTTTACTCGTTCCGTAATACATCACCTCGTGGCTAACTCCTTAGTCATTTGCTTGCAAGCTTATGATGTGTATTACCGAGAGGGCCTAGAGATACCTCTTCGATACTTAGAGTGACAAATCCTAATCTTGATCTATGCCAACTCGACAAACACCTTCGGAGATACCTGTAAAGTATCTTTATGATCACCCAGTTACGTTGCGACGTTTGATAGCACACAAGGTATTCCTCCAGTATCCAGGAGTTGCATAATCTCATAGTCGAAGGAATATGTATTTGACATGTAGGAAGCAATAGCAATAAAACTAAACAATCATTATGCTAAGCTAACGGATGGGTCTTGTCCATCACATCATTCTCCTACTGATGTGATCTCATTATCAAATGACAACACATGTCTATGGTTAGGAAACCTTAACCATCTTTGATCAACGAGCTAGTCTAGTAGAGGCTCACTAGGGACACTGTATTTGTTTATGTATTCACATATGTATTTAAGTTTCCGATCAATACAATTCTAGCATGAATAATAAACTTTTATCATGAATAAGGAAATATAAAATAACAACTTCATTATTGCCTCTAGGGCATATTTCCTCCAGTCTCCCACTTGCATTAGAGTCAATTATCTAGTTCACATCATCATGTGATTAACACCCATAGTTCACATCGCCATATGACTAACACCCAAAGAGTTTACTAGAGTCAATAATCTAGTTCACATTGCCATGTGCTTAACACCAAAGTTCAAGGAATTGTTTTCAGCATCGCGAAGAGCTCGGGAATTGTTTTCATCATCCCTTGCATATTATAGTTCATCACGAAGTTCTATTAGCTTGGTGTAGTGACAAGAGAACTTTGTCAATCACTATCTTATCTGGAAGATTAACTCCCACTTGATTCAAGTGATTGTAGTACCCAGATATTCTGAGCACATGCTCACTGGCTGAGCTATTCTCCTCCATCTTGTAGGCAAAGTACTTGTCACAGGTCTCATACCTCCCGACACGGGCATGAGTCTGAAATACCAATTTTAGTTCTTGGAACATCTCATATGCTCTATGGTGTTCAAAACGTTTTTAAAGTCCCGGTTCTAAGCTATAAAGCATGGCACACTAAACTATTAAGTAGTCATCATATCGAGCTTGCCAAACGTTCATAACGTTTGCATCTGCTCCTGCAATAGGTCTGTCACCTAGCAGTGCATCAAGGACATAATTCTTCTGTGCAGCAATGAGGATAATCCTCAGATCACGGACCCAGTCCACATTATTGCTACCATCATCTTTCAACTTATTTTTCTCTAGGAACATATCAAAAATAGGGGAGCTATATCGAAATCTATTGATCTACAACATAGATCTGCAAATACTATCAGGACTAAGTTCATGATAAATTGAGTTCAATTAATCAAATTACTTAAGAACTCCCACTTAAATAGACACCCCTCAAGTCATCTAAGTGATACGTGATCCAAATCAACTAACCCATGTCCGATCATCACGTGAGATGGGGTAGTCATCAATGGTGAACATTTCTATGCTGATCATATCTACTATATGATTCACGTTCGACCTTTCGGTCTCCAGTGTTCCGAGGCCATGTCTGTACATGCTAGGCTTGTCAAGTTTAACCCAAGTATTCTACATGTGTAAAATTGTCTTACACCCATTGTATGTGAACTTAGAGTCTATGACACCTGATCATCACGTGGTGTCTCGAAACGACGAACTTTCGCATTGGTGCATACTCAAGGAGAACACTTTTACCTTGAAATTTAGTGAAGGGATCATCTTATAGCTATCGTCGTTCTCGGCAAAATAAGATGCATATAAGATAAACATTACATGCAATTAAAATATGTGACATGATATGGCCATCATCATCTTGTGCTTTTGATCTCCATCTGCAAAGCATCTTCATGATTTCCATCATCACCGGCTCGACACCTTGAACTCCATCGTTGTTTCATGGTCATCTTTCCAACTATTGCTTCTACAACTATTGCTAACTCATAGCGATAAAGTAAATCAATTACATGGCGTTTGCATTTCATACAATAAAGAGACAACCATAAGGCTCCTGCCGGTTGCCTGATAAATTACAAAACATGATCATCTCATACAATAACGTATATCACATCATGTACCATATCACATCACATCATGCCCTGCAAAAACAAGTTAGACGTCCTCTACTTTGTTGTTGCAAGTTTTACGTGGCCGCTACGGGTTTCTAGCAAGAACTATTCTTACCTACGGCAAAAGCCACAACGGTGATTCGTCAAGTTGGATGTTTTAACCTTCTTCAAGGACCAGCAACAGTCAAATTCGATTCAACTAAAGTAGGAGAAACAGACACCCGCCAGCCACCTTTATGCAAAACTAGTTGCATGTCAGTCGGTGGAACCGGTCTCATGTGCGTGGACATGTAAGGTTGGTTCGTGCCGCTTCATCCCACAATACTGCTGAATCAAAATAAGGCGTTGGTGGTAAGCAATATGACTATCATCGCCCACAACTCCTTGTGTTCTACTCGTGCATATCATCCACGCATAGACCTGGCTCAGATGCCACTGTTGGGAAACGTTGCATGGAAAACAATAAAATTTCTATGCACACACAATGATCTATCCATGGAGATGCATAGCAACAAGAGGGGGAGAGTGTGTCTACGTACCCTCGTAGACCATAAGCAGAAGCGTTTCACAATGCGGTTGATGTAGCCGAACTTTCTTCGTGCTCCAACCAATCTAGTACCGAACGCACGGCACCTCCGCGTTCTTCACACGTTCATCTCGATGACATTATCCACCTTCTTGATCCAGCAAGACGGCGAGGTAGTAGACGAGTTCCGGTAGCACGACGACATGTTGACAGTGATGGTGAAGTGATCTCCGCAGGGCTTCGCCTAAGCACTACGGAAATATGACCGGGGGTGTAAACGGTGGAGGGGGCGCCGCACACGGTTAGACAATTGTCTGTTGTGTGCTAGGCGCCCCCTCCCACATATATATAGGTGGGAGGGAGGGAGGAGCAGCCAAAGGAGGTGCCCAAGTAGGAGGAATCCTACTTGGGGTCCGTCCCAAGCTGCGCCCTTTCCTTATTTGGAGTGCGGGGAAAGGCACGGGAGGGTGGCTGATACGTCTCCAACGTATCTGTATTTTTGATTGTTCCATGTTGTTATATTATCATTCTTGGATGTTTTACAATCATTTTATAGTCATTTTATATCATTTTTTGGTACTAACCTATTGACATAGTGCCAAGTGCCAGTTGCTATTTTTTGCTTGTTTTTTACATCGCAGGAAATCAATACCAAACGGAGTGCAAACGCAGTGAAACTTTTTGTGGATTTTTATGGACCAGAAGACACCCAATGGGCCAGAGAAGCACCTGGGGGAGGCCCGAGGGGGGCACAACCCACCAAGGCATGCCTGGGCCCCCAGGCACGCCCAGGTGGGTTGTGCCCACCTCGATGGCCTCCCGCACCACCTCTTTGCTCTATAAATACCCCAATATTCCAGAAACCCTAGGTGAGTCGATGAAAATCAATTCCAACTGCCGCAAGTTCGAGAAACACCAGATCCAATCTAAACACCATCATGGAGGGGTTCATCATCCTCATTGGTGCCTCACGGATGATGCGTGAGTAGTCTTTTGTAGACCTTCGGGTCCGTAGTTAGTAGCCAGATGGCTTCCTCTTTCTCGTTTGATTCTCAATACAATGGTCTCTTCGAGATCCATATGATGTAACTCTTTTTGTGGTGTGTTTGTTGGGATCCGGTGAACTTTGAGTTTATGATCAGATCTATGTTTTTATCCATGAAAGTTATTTGAGTCTTTTTATCTCTTATATGCATGATTGCTTATAGAATCATATTTCTTCTCCGGTATTTGGGTTTTGTTTGGCCAACTTGATCTATTTATCTTGCAATAGGAAGAGGTGCTTTGTGATGGGTTTGATCTTACGGTGCTTGATCCCAGTGACAGAAGGGGAACCGACACATATGTATCGTTGCTATTAAGGATAACAAGATGGGGTCTATTTCTACATAAATAGATCTTGTCTACATCATGTCATCATTCTTATTGCATTACTCCGTTTCTCCATGAACATAATACACTAGATGCATGTTGGATAGCGGTCGATGTGTGGAGTAATAGTAGTAGATGAAGGCAGGAGTCGGTTTACTAATCTTGGACGTGATGCCTATATAATGATCATTGTCTGGATATTGTCATGATTATTTGAAGTTCTATCAATTGCCCAAGAGTAATTTGTTTACCCGCCGTTTGCTATTTTTCTCGAGAGAAGCCACTAGTGAAACCTACGCCCCCCGGGTCTCTTCTTTATTATATTTGCCTTCACGGTCTATTTTCATTTGCTTTTATTTTCATATCTATTAATCCAAAAACCCAAAAATACCTCGCTGAATTTTATGTTCTTTTATTTGCATTTATCAATCTATCATATTTTTACCCCGTCCACTTGCCAATTTCTGGC
Organism: Triticum urartu; assembly: GCF_003073215.2. Taxonomy (NCBI): domain Eukaryota; kingdom Viridiplantae; phylum Streptophyta; class Magnoliopsida; order Poales; family Poaceae; genus Triticum; species Triticum urartu. The sequence continues at coordinate 422,688,247 of NC_053027.1, forward strand.
GCTGTTACCTGAAAGGGATTGACAACCCCTTTAATACGTCGGGTTGCGAGTATTTGTTATCTATGTGCAGGTGCCGTTCATGTAGTGTTGCATGGTTCTCCTACTGGTTCGATAACCTTGGTCTCATCACTGAGGGAAATACCTATCGTAGATGTGTTGCATCATCCCTTCCTCTTTGGGGAAATACCGTCGTAGTTCAAGCCGTGTCAAAAGGAATTTCTGGCGCAGTTGCCGGGGAGGATCAAGTCAAGATAGTCTCCCGTCAACGTGCCAATTTCTGGCGCCGTTGTCAGGGAGACATCATCAACATCTACCTGGTTCCTAATCACAAATCTCATCTCCTTGCAATTTACATTATTTGCCATTTGCCTCTCATTTTCCTCTCCCCCATTTCACAAAAATTTGCCGTTTTATTCGCCCTCTTTTTCGTTCGCCGTTTTCTCGTCAGATCTGTTTTTTGAGTGCAATCTTGTTGTGTAGTCACAATGACTCAAGAGAACACCAAGTTGTGTGATTTCTCCAATACCAACAACAATGATTTTATTAGCACTCCGATTGCTCCTCCCGCCACTAGTGCGGAGTTTTGTGATATTAATACCGCTTTGCTGAATCTTGTTATGAAAGATCAATTTTCCGGTACTCCTAATGAGGATGACGGCTCCCATCTTAACACATTTGTGGAATTATGCGATGTGCAAAAGAAAAAAGATGTCGACAATGATTTTTTTAAGTTGAAATTATTCCCGTTTTCTTTGCAAGATCGTGCAAAAATTTGGTTTTCTTCTTTACCTCGCAATAGTATCGATTCTTGGGATAAGTGCAAGGATGCTTCTATTACTAAATATTTTCCGCTCGTGAAAATTATTTCCCTTAGAACCCAGATCATGAATTTCAAGAAACTTGAACATGAGCATGTTACATAATCTTGGGAAAGGATGAAACTGATGCTAAGGAATTGCCTAACTCATGGGTTAAATCTTTGGATGATCATACAAAAAATTTATGCGGGGTTGAATTTTGTTTCTCGTAATCTTTTGGATTCCGCCACAGATGTTACTTTTATGGAAACTACTTTGGGTGAAGCCACCAAATTGCTTGATAATATTATGGACATTATTTTCAATGGCATGCCGAAAGAGCTCCTACTAGTAAAAAATTTAATTTGGTTGAAGAAATTTCTTCTTTGAGGGAAAAAGTTGATGCTCTTATGAAATTAATTGCTAATAAAAGTGATCCTATTGATTTTAATGATGTGCCTTTGTCTACTTTGATTTAGCAAAATAGTGATGCCATTGATGTGAATTTTATCTCTCGAAAAAAATTCAATAACAATGCTTATAGAGGTAATTTTAATCCTAGGCCTTTTCCTAGTAATTCCTCTAATAATTATGGTAATTACTATGGTAATACTTATAATAATAATAGGAACACCACTGATCTTGAGAATAATATTAAATAATTTATCAATACTCAAAAAGTTTTCAATGCTACAATAGAAGAAAAGTTGAATAAGATTGATGATATGTCTAGAAGTATTGATAGAATTTCTCATGATGTAGAAAATCTCAAGATGAAATTTTTTGTGCCTAAGGTTGAGGAATCACTTAAGGCTCTTTATGTTTCTATGGATGAAAGTAAGAAAAGAACCGCTATGCTTAGAGCTAGAAGGGAATTTTTAGAAAAAGCGTTTTCTAGTGATTGCTTTCATAAAAGTGATGAAGATATTAAAATGATTGGTGCTTCCTCTATTGATTCTTTGTTTAGTAAAATTAAGATTGATAATAAAGGGACTTAATAAGAGTCAACTTTAGCTAGAAGGCGTCCTGATAATTCGAAGGGTGAAAATCTTGTTGAGAAAATTGATAAAAGTGGGTTTGAAGAGGTCAAAACTTTAACTAGTGATGTGCCCACTCTTTTGGATTACAAAGACTTTAATTATGATAGTTGCTCTTTGATTGATTGTATTTCTTTGTTGCAATCCATGATAAATTCACCCCATGCTTATGAACAAAATAAAGCTTTTACTAAACTTATTTTTGATGCTATGATGAAAGCTTTGGAAGAAAAGTTTGAATTAGAGATTTCGGTTCCTAGAAAATTGTATGATGGATGGGAACCTACTATCAAAGTCAAGATTAAAAATTATGAGTGTTTTCCTTTATGTGACTTGGGTGCTAGTGTTTCTATAGTTCCAAAATCTTTATGTGATGTGCTTAGTCTTACCGATATTGAAGAGTGTTCTTTAAATTTGCACTTGGCGGATTCTACTATTAAAAGGCCTATGGGAAGAATTAATGATGTTATCATTCTTGCAAATAGGAATTATGTTCCCATAGATTTTATTGTTCTTGATATTGATTGCAATCCGTCTTGTCCAATTATTCTTGGTAGACCGTTTTGACGTACTATTGGTTTCGTGATTGATATGAAAAAGGGAAATATTAAATTTCAATTTCCACTAAGGAAGGGCATGGTACACTTCCCTAGAACAAGAATTAGTCCACCATATGAATCAATCATGAGGGCATCATATGTATCTAGAAACAAAGATGACAATACTTGATCCTTTGCATTATGCCTAGCTAGGGGCATAAAACAATAGCGCTTGTTGGGAGGCAACCCAACGAATAAAATTTATTTTTGTGTTTTTCTTTGTGTTCTTGAGTGTCCGCAAAATTATTCTACTGTTATGATTGTGATTTTTGTGTTTTAATTAGTGTTTGTGCCAAGTAGAGCCTTTAGGATCATGTTGGGTGATAGTTGATTTGATCTTGCTGAAAAACAGAAACTTTTGTGCTCACGAAAATATTTTTCATTTTTAACATAAGCACGATAAAATACTGATTGTTTTTGAAGAAGATTAATATACTAGTTGCTCACGTTGTCCTAATTTATGAAAAAATTTGGAGTTACATAAGTATTCGAAATCTCCAGATTGCTACAGACTGTTATGTTTTTAACAGATTCTGTTTTCTTTGCGTTGTGTGCTTGTTTTGATGATTCTATGGTTTTCTTTGAAGGGTTTTTGCCATAGAAAAGTTGGAATACAGTAGATATAATGCAAAAATAAAATATGAATGGGTTTTCAACAATACTTATAGTAGTGATTTGCTTTCTTATACTAACGGATCTCACGAAGGTTTTGTTAAGTTCTGTGTGATTGAAGTTTTCAAGTTTTGGGTGACTTTACGATGGATGAAGGAATAAGGATTAACAAAAGGCTAAGCTTGGGGCCAAGATAATATTCAATAAGTATCAATCAACTACGCTTGGGGATGCCCCGAGTGGCATCCCCTCTTTCTTCTAACAACCATTCGTATTTTACTTGAAACTGTATTTTTATTCATCACATATTATGAGTTTTGCTTGGAGCGTCTTGTATGATATGAGTCTTTGCTTGTTTTGCTTTGTGTTCTTAGTCATGAATCCTTGCTGGACACACCTATTTGAGATATCCAAAATTATGGCATGACTTGTTAGAATTGCTCTCTATGCTTCACTTAAATCTTTATGAGCTATGGAATTGCTCTAGTGCTTCACTTATATATTTTGGAGCAGTATTTTTGAAGAAATGCTCTCATGTTTCACTTAGATTTATTTGAGAGTTAGTATTTTTTAAGAAATTCTCTCTTTCTTCACTTATATTAATTTGAGGGAACAAAATTTTTATGCTCATGTTCTTCACTTAGATTTGTTTGAGCTATCAAAAGCAACATACGAAACTAGTTCCAAAGTGATAGATATCCAAGGAGGATATAATAAAAACTTTCATGAAGATCACTGAACAAAATAAACTTGATTCCTTGTAATAGTTTTGAGATATGTCGATATAATATGTGAGTCATGTTGATGGGTAATTTTGCTTTAGTAAGAATATTGGTGTTAAGGTTTCTGATTCCCTATGCAAGCACGAAAGTAAATAGTTATGCAATGAAATTACATCCTACTTGTGGTGCATTATTCGGTGTTAGCTATGCTTAACGCTCTCTTATGAGATTTTTCGTTTCTTGGTTGGTCGCTTCTCAATCTTTTGTTAGCCTTCATTTTGCACTAAGTATGATCACTACTTGTGCATCCAAAATCCTTTAAACCAGTTTTGCCATATGAGTCCACTATACCTACCCATATGCGGTATTCTTTTGCCGTTCTAAGCAATTTTGTATGTAAGATCTCTAATTTTCAAAATGAACTTCTCTTTTGTGTGATCGTATCGCTCATGAAACGGTAGGGGATGACTGATATATTTCCATGCTAGATGTGTTATTCTCACGATGAGTATTTATTCACTTGTCATTGCACGAGAGTATGGCAAAGGTATTAGGGATGCCCAGTCCCGAAATGAAAATTTAATTTACTTTATGTTGTCAAATGATAAATTCCTTGGGAAGTGTTGGTATGGAAGGCACCCGTGGATACGGTTAGCCATGGAAAATGAAAGTATGGTGGAAAAAGGAATAAACTTTATTTTCTGTTTGTGAACCGCCTATGATATATCTAGCATGGAAAGTATTGGGAACTACTCGATCGTTTTGGTTGACAGGAAAAGCATGGTGCCCAAAATGTTTTATCTCTATCTTTTTCGCTTTGAGCTCTGGCACCTCTACAAATCCCTACTTCTCTCTGCAAAGGGCCTTTCTTTTACTTTATGCAATTTTTATTTTTATTTGAGTCTCCATATTCTCTTATAAAGCACCAACTAAGGGGCACTATGATCGTACTTGAGCATTGGGTGTGGCTAATATGTGAGTGTGTTTCATGAATGGATCAATGATTGAGCATAATGGGCTAGGGATAACTTGCTTTAGCGTTGATATTTTGAAAGACATGGTTGCATGTTGATATGCTTGAGTATTAAAGTCTTTATGTCAAAACTAGACTATTGGTTTGAACCATATAAAAGTCCAAATCTCCATGCTATAAAAGAAAGAATATGTGATGAACATGTTAGGCAGCATTCCACATCAAAAATTCCGTTTTTATCATTTACCTACTCGAGGACGAGCAGGAATTAAGCTTGGGGATGTTGATACGTCTCCAACGTACCTATATTTTTGATTGTTCCATGCTGTTATATTATCATTCTTGGATGTTTTACAATCATTTTATAGTCATTTTATATCATTTTTTGGTAATAACCTATTGACATAGTGCCAAGTGCCAGTTGTTGTTTTTTGCTTGTTTTTTACATCACAGAAAATCAATACCAAACGAAATCCAAATGCAGCGAAACTTTTTATAGATTTTTTATGGACCAGAAGACACCCAATGGGCCGGAGAAGCACCTGGGGGGTGCCTCGAGGGGGCACAACCCACCAGGACATGCCTGGGCCCCCAGGCGCGCCCAGGTGGGTTGTGCCCACCTCGGTGGCCTCCCGCACCGCCTCTTTGCTCTATACATACCCCAATATTCCAGAAACCCTAGGGCAGTCGATGAAAGTCAATTCCAACTGCCGCAAGTTCCAGAAACACCATATCCGATCTAAACACCATCACGGACGGGTTCATCGTCCTCATTGGTGCCTCTCCGATGATGCGTGAGTAGTCTTTTGTAGACCTTTGGGTCCGTAGTTAGTAGCTAGATGGCTTCCTCTCTCTCGTTTGATTCTGAATACAATGGTCTCTTGGAGATCCATATGATGTAACTCTTTTTGCGGTGTGTTTGTTGGGATCCGATGAACTTTGAGTTTATAATCAGATCTATGTTTTTATCCATGAAAGTTATTTGAGTCTTTGATCTCTTATATGCATGATTGCTTATAGCCTCGTATTTCTTCTCCGATATTTGGGTTTTGTTTGGCCAACTTGATCTATTTATATTGCAATGGGAAGAGGTGCTTGATGACCCACAAGTATAGGTGATCTATCGTAGTCCTTTCAATAAGTAAGAGTTTCGAACCCAACAAGGAGTAGAAGGAAATGACAAGTGGTTTTCAGCAAGGTATTCTCTGCAAGCACTGAAATTATCAGTAACAGATAGTTTTGTGATAAGATAAATCATAACGGGTAACAAGTAAATAAAGTAACTAAGGTGCAGCAAGGTGGCCCAATCCTTTTTTTAGCAAAGGACAAGCCTGGACAAACTCTTATATAAAGCAAAGCGCTCCCGAGGACACATGAGAATTGATGTCAAGCTAGTTTTCATCATGCTCATATGGTTCACATTCATTACTTTGATGACTTGATATGTGGGTGGATCGGTGCTTGGGTGACGCCCTACCTTGGAAAAGCCTCCCACTTATGAACCTAACCATAGCATGAAACATATGGATCCAAATCAGCCCCTTACGAAGCAACGCATAAACTAGGGTTTAAGCTTCTGTCACTCTAGCAACCCATCATCTACTTATTACTTCCCAATGCCTTCCACCTAGGCCCAAATAATGGTGAAGTGTCATGTAGTCGACGTTCACATAACACCAGTAGAGTAGAGACAACATACATCTCATCAAAAATTGAACGAATACCAAATTCACACGATTACTTATAACAAGACTTCTCCCATGTCCTCAAGAACAAACGTAACTACTCACAAATCATATTCATAATCAAGATCAGAGGAGTATTAATTATCATTAAGGATCTGAAAATATAATCTTCCACCAGATAAACCAACTAGCATCAACTACAAGGAGTAATCAACACTACTAGCAACCCACAGGTACCAATCTGAGGTTTTGGGACCAAGATTGAATACAAGAGATGAACTAGGGTTTGAGAGGACATGGTGCTGGTGAAGATGTTGATGGATGTTGACCCCCTCTCGATGAGAGGATCGATGGTGATGACGATGGCGATGATTTCCCCCTCCTGGAGGGATGTTCCCCGGCAGAACAGCTCCGCCGAAGCCCTAGATTTGTTCTATCCAGGTTCCGCCTCGAGACGGCTGCGCTTCGTCTCGAAAGCTTCTTCTTGATTTTTTCTAGGGTGAAAGACACCATAGAGCCAAAGATGGGCACCAGAGGCCTGCCAGGGTGAAGGAAATACGCCCTAGAGGCAATAATAAAGTTGTTATTTATATTTTCTTATATCATGATAAATTTTATTATTCATGCTAGAATTGTATTAACCAGAAACTTAGTACATGTGTGAATACATAGACAAACAAAACATCACTAGTATGCCTCTACTTGACTAGCTCGTTAATCAAAGATGGTTAAGTTTCCTAACCATAGACATGAGTTGTCATTTGATGAATGAGATCACATCATTAGAGAATGATGTGATTGACTTGACCCATCCGTTAGCTTAGCACTATGATCGTTTAGTTTATTGCTATTGCTTTCTCCATGACTTATACATGTTCCTATGACTATGAGATTATGCAACTCCCGAATACAGGAGGAACACTTAGTGTGCTATCAAACGTCACAATGTAACTGGGTGACTATAAAGATGCTCTACAGGTGTCTCCGATGGTGTTTGTTGAGTTGGCATAGATCAAGATTAGGATTTGTCACTCCGATTGTCGGATAGGTATCTCTGGGCCCTCTCGGAAATGCACATCATTATCAGCCTTGCAAGCAATGTGACTAATGAGTTAGTTGCGGGATGATGCATTACGGAATGAGTAAAGAGACTTGCCAGTAACGAGACTGAACTAGGTATTGAGATACCGACGATCGAATCTCGGGCAAGTAACATACCGATGACAAAGGGAACAACGTATGTAGTTATGCGATTTGACCGATAAAGATCTTCGTAGAATATGTAGGAACCAATATGAGCATCCAGGTTCCGCTATTGGTTATTGACCGGAAGTGAGTCTCAATCATGTCTACATAGTTCTCGAACCCATAGGGTCCGCACGCTTAACATTCAATGACGATCGGTATTATGAGTTTATGTGTTTTGATGTACCAAAGGTAGTTCGGAGTCCTGGATGTGATCACGGACATGACGAGGAGTCTTGAAATGGTCGAGACATAAAGATCGATATATTGGAAGGCTATGTTTGGACATTGGAATGGTTTCGGATGAGTTCGGGCATTTACCGGAGTACCGGGGGGTTACCGGAACCCCCCAGGGAGTCAATGGGCCTTATTGGGACTTAGTGGGAGAGAGGAGGAGGAGGCTAGGTGGAGGGCGCCCCCCAGCCCAATCCGAATTGGGTGGGGGGCCGCCCCCTTCCTTCCCTCTCTCTCCCTCTTCCTTCTTCTCCTACTCCTACTAGGAAGGGGGAAACCTACTCCTACCGGGAGTAGGACTCCCCCCTTGGGCGCGCCCTATGAGGGCCGGCCCTCCCCTCCTCCACTCCTTTATATACGGGGGAGGGGGCACCCCATAGACACACAAGTTGATTGTTTAGCCGTGTGCGGTGCCCCCCTCCATAGAATTCCACCTCGGTCATATCATTGTAGTGCTTAGGCGAAGCCCTGCATTGGTAACTTCATCATCACCGTCATCACGCCATCGTGCTGACGAAACTCTCCCTCGGGCTCAGCTGGATCAAGAGTACGAGGGACGTCACCGAGCTGAACGTGTGCAGATCGCGGAGGTGCCGTGCATTCGATACTTGATCGGTTGGACCGCGAAGATGTTCGACTACATCAACCGCGTTTCATAACGCTTCCGCGTTCGGTCTACGAGGGTACGTAGACATACTCTCCCCCTCTCGTTGCTATGCATCTCCTAGATAGATCTTGCGTGACCGTAGGAATTTTTTTAAATACTGCGTTCCCCAACAGTGGTATCAAAGCCAGGTCTATGCGTAGATGTCATATGCACGAGTAGAACACAAAGGAGTTGTGGGCGTGGGTATATACATATTGCTTGCTGTCACTAGTTGATTCTTGATTCAGCGATATTGTTGGATGAAGAGGCTCAGACCAACATTACACGTACGCTTACGCGAGACTGCTTCTACCAACGTGCTTCGCACACAGGTGGCTAGTGGGTGTCTGTTTCTCCAACTTTAGTTGAATCGGATTCAATGAACAGGGTTCTTTCTGAAGATCAAAAAGCAATCACTATACCGTGTTGTGGTTTTTGATGCGTAGGTAAGAAAGGTTCTTGCTAAGCCCGTAGCAGCCACGTAAAACTTGCAACAACATAGTAGATGACGTCTAACTTGTTTTTGCAGGGCATGTTGTGATGTGATATGTTCAAGACGTGATTATATAAATTTTTGTATGAGATGATCATGTTTTGTAACACAGTTATCGGCAACTGGCAGGAGCCATATGGTTGTCGCTTTATTGTATGAAATGCAATCGCCATGTAATTGCTTTACTTTATCACTAAGCGGGAGCGATAGTTGTAGAAGCAATAGTTGGCGAGACGACAACGATGCTACGATGGAGATTAAGGTGTCAAGCCAGTGACGATGGTGATCATGACGGTGCTTTGGAGATGGAGATCAAAGGCATGAGATGATGATGGCCATATCATATCACTTATATTGATTTCATGTGATGTTTATCCTTTTTGCATCTTATTTTGCTTAGTACGGCGGTAGCATTATAAGATGATCTCTCACTAAATTTCAAGGTATAAGTGTTCTCCCTGAGTATGCGCCGTTGCTACAGTTCGTCGTGCCGAGACACCATGTGATGATCGGGTGTGATAAGCTCTACGTTCACATACAATGGGTGCAAGCCAGTTTTGCACAAGCAGAATACTCGGGTTAAACTTGACGAGCCTAGCATATGCAGATATGGCCTTGGAACACTGAGACCGAAAGGTCGAGCGTGATTCATGTAGTAGATATGATCAACATAGTGATGTTCACCATTGAAAACTACTCCATCTCACGTGATGATCGGACATGGTTTAGTTGATATGGATCACATGATCACTTAGATGATTAGAGGGATGTCTATCTAAGTGGGAGTTCTTAAGTAATATGATTAATTGAACTTTAATTTATCATGAACTTAGTACCTGATATTATTTTGCATGTCTATGTTGTTGTAGATATATGGCCCGTGCTGTTGTTCCGTTGAATTTTAATGCATTCCTAGAGAAAGCTAAGTTGAGAGATGATGGTAACAATTACATAGATTGGGTCCGTAACTTGAGGATTATCCTCATTGCTGCACAGAAGAATTACGTCCTGGAAGCACCGCTGGGTGACAAGCCTGCTGTAGATGCTACTAACAACGTCAAGAACATCTGGAAAAGCAAAGCTGATGACTACTCGATAGTTCGTGTGCCATGCTTTACGGCTTAGAACCTGGGCTTCAATGATGTTTTGAACATCATGGAGCATATGAGATGTTCCAGGAGTTGAAGTTAATATTTCAAGAAAATGCCCGGATTGAGAGATATGAAGTCTCCAATAAGTTCTACAGCTGCAAAATGGAGGAGAATAGTTCTGTCAGTGGACATATACTCAGAATGTTTGGGTACCACAACCACTTGTGGACCCGACCCGAATGGATCAAGTCTACTATGCTCCGGTGTCATCCCTGGATTAGTAATGCTGACACCACACAGTACATCGAAGGATTTATAGCAGAGTGGCAATCACACCCTTATTACAATCGTTGTCTCAAAGATAACTTATTACAATAAAAATGGCTTAAGGCCATCTAATAATGATAACAGCGGAAGACTCGGAAGATAAATGGGTCCATCAACTCCAACGGCATCACTGAGTATAGAACCACGACCTAAAAGCACCTTACTCGTCGTCTGAAAAGTCTGCAACATGAGAAGTTGCAGCCCGAAAATGGGTCAGCACATGGAATATGCTGGCAATGTAACACATAGAGAGTAATGGAATGAAACAGCTATACTACATGCATATATGGCTGGTGGAAAGCTCTATGGTTACAGTTTTGCGTAAAGCCAGTTTTTCCCTACTGCAAAGGAATAAATTTATTTAACTATCATGGTAGTTGTGAAACATCAGAATGGTTGACAGCATTCCGATCCCAATTAAGTGAACAATTAAAACCCAACAACATTAATTAGAAGTAACATGTTGAGATTCACATGATATTCAAGTACTAGATACTCAGGTTGTCCATAACCGGGGACACGGCTAATCATGATTAGTTTGTACACTTTGCAGAGGTTTGCGCACTTTTCCCCACAAGACTCGATCGCCTCCGTTTGGTTTCTTGCACTACATGGTGTTTGAGAAGACGGATGACCGAGACACAGTCTTTCAGAAGCGCTAGCACCTTACATGTGGGTAGACCGGTACACCTACTTTCCCCTACATCTGCTAGTCTACCCGTAAGAGTTCGCACAACTTAGTCAACTATGCCAGAGCCCATAATGGCTTGTGGCTGCACACGGAAGTTTCTAGCATGAAAGAACTTATGATCCCTTTGAGCCTGGGTGGCGGTCCAAAATGAAACAGGCAAGTCCTGATAGACATCAGGTGCCTCAATCCACCCAGATGTGTGTTTAAGTTGCCACCTTAGGTAAACCATTAAATTATCAATCTCACATCTGTCATGGATATCACTCACCCAATCCACGTCTACTAGCATAGCATGGCATAATAAGCAAACGTAGAAGTAACTCCCAAAGGTTTGATAATAATACAAGTATTAGGTACTACCTCATCTACTTCCCATCCCACAATTTAATTAGATCCTAAATATGCAATGTGAGAGGATTGATCTAATGCAATAAAACATGGGTTGTAGAAAAGGTATGATCAAAGTGTTACTTGCCTTGCTGATGATCCGCGAGACCTAGGGTTTCGAAGTAACAAGCGGCGCAATCCGGGTGGTCTATCGCAGACAAACAACAAACACACAATAAGTACTCATCTAATGCACAGGTAAAACTCGAACAAGAGAACGAACCAGAAAGTTCAACTTAAGAACTTCGGTTGCAAAGAAAGAACGAACCGAACAAAGAAACGGAAAACAAATGGCGGAAGAAAACAACTCGGTTCTAGCAAGTTGAAACTAGGTCAAATTTTATCGTGGCAAAAGCTTGTTCAAGTTGATTAGACAGAACGGCGGTTTCGAAACGAAACTCCAGGCGCTTGAATCACCTGATTCCGATAAACGAGCGAGAAGAAAGACTAGAACGAAGATCGGATCTGAGATCGCGATCGCGGAATAAATCCGACGAAAAGAAAGAGACGAGCGATTAAACGAACGGACGTTCGTTAACCGGGAACAATCGGTGATCACGTTCATTGAAACGAACGGTCCGAAAGAAGAATGAAAACCGATCTAGGGTTTTCGGAAAAGAAAACGAAAAAGAAACGGAAAACCGATCTAGGGTTTCGGAAAAAAACCGAAACAAAAACCGGAAGAAAAAGAAAAGAAACGAAACGGTTCTTTTAAGAAAAACCGGATTGGGGAAGAAAAAGAGAGGCGCGGCTACCTCGGGAGGCGGGCTCCGGGCGGCGGCGGCTTAGGCGCGGGGCGGCGCGGCTAGAGGCGGCGGCTTGGGGCTGCGTGCTGCTGCTTGCTGCGGCTTAGGAGGAGAGGGGCTTGGGGTTTTGATGTGAGGAGAGGGGGGGGGTTCTTGGGTATTTATATAGGTGAGGGGAGAGGAGACTTGGGGTAGGGGGCAAGCAAAAGAAAAAGAAACAAGGAAAAAAAAGGGGGGGTGCCGGCCTAGAGTTCTACTAGGACTCGGCCTAGGGCGAGAGGCGGCGGCTGCCTGCGCCTGGCGCCTGGCGCGCGCGCGGCTGGGGCTGGGGCCTGGCCGGCCGGCTGGCTGGGCCTTGGCCCAGGCGGGCGCTGGCTCTTTTTTTTTAAATCGGTTTCGCGCACAGAAAAACAAAAGAAAAACTATCTAAACAAACTCCGAAAAATCTAAAGTAAATTTTCCCCGACTCCTAAAAATGAGTCGAACAAAATTAACTTTTCTCCGGGCCTAAAATGAAATTTTCAAAAACACGCATTTTTCCCTATCCAAATAAAATGCAAACAAAACTCCGGCAAAAACCAAAATTTGATTTATTCATTAGATCTTCATTTTTCCTAAATTTGGGAAAGTCATATTATTCCCTCTCTTATATTTTTGATATTGGAAAAATAATTGAAGATGAAATAAATAAATCAAATGATCCTCTTTTCCAAAATTTGAGAGAACTCAAATATGAAAATAACGAAATCTCCAACTCTCTCCGTGGGTCCTTGAGTTGCGTGAAATTTCTAGGATCAACCAAAATGCATGAAAATATGATATGCATGATGATCTAGTGTATAACATTCCAAATTGCAAATTTGGGATGTTACAAACCTACCCCCCTTAAGATGAATCTCGCCCTCGAGATTCGGGTTGGCTAGAAAATAGGTGAGGGTGGTCCTTGAGCAAATCTTCTTCTCTTTCCCAGGTGGCTTCATCCTCTGTGTGGTGGTTCCACTGAAGTTTGCAAAACTTGATAACCTTGCTGCGGGTAACTCTACTGGCATAATCGAGAATCTTGACTGGCTTCTCCTCATACGTTAAGTCGTCCTTCAACTGAATCGCTTCGAGTGGCACGGTATCTCTTAACGGTACCTCCGCCATCTCGGCATGACATTTCTTCAGCTGAGAAACATGGAATACATCATGAACTCCTGACAGCTCCTCTGGTAATTCCAACTTATAAGCGACTTCTCCCATACGTTGCAAGATCTTATATGGTCCAACGAAACGTGGTGCTAACTTTCCCTTAACTCCAAAGCGCTTAACTCCTCGAAGTGGGGATACTCGAAGATAAACTCTGTCTCCGGTTTCGTAAACTGTCTCCTTCCGTTTAGAATCTGCGTAGCTCTTCTGCCTGGACTGGGCTACCTTGAGCCTATCGCGAATCAACTTAACTTTCCGTTCAGACTCCTTAATCAAATCTGGTCCAAAGAATTGACGGTCTCCAACTTCGTCCCATGACAACGGTGTCCTGCACCTCCTTCCGTATAAAGCTTCGAAAGGTGCCATCTTCAAACTGGTTTGGTAACTGTTGTTATAAGAAAACTCCGCATACGGCAAGTTATCGTCCCAACTAGATCCATAATCTAGTGCACAAGCTCTCAACATATCTTCCAAAATCTGATTGACTCTCTCGGTCTGTCCATCTGTCTGCGGATGAAAAGCTGTGCTGAACTCTAGTCTGGTTCCTAAAGTGTCATGCAACTGATCCCAAAACTTTGAGGTAAATTGGGTTCCTCTATCTGATACGATACTCCTCGGAACTCCATGCAAACAAATGATCCTAGTCATGTATATCTTCGCCAACTTAGCACTGGTGTAAGTGGTCTTAACTGGAATAAAATATGCTACCTTCGTCAAACGATCAACTACTACCCATATCGAGTCATAGCCTGCTTTCGTCCTGGGTAGTCCTGTGATAAAATCCATGCCTATCTTATCCCACTTCCATTCGGGTATCGGCAATGGTTGTAACAATCCTGCTGGCTTCTGATGCTCTGCCTTTACTCTCTGACATACGTCACAAACTGCTACATATGCTGCAATATCCTTCTTCATTCCGGTCCACCAGAATGTTTCCTTCAAATCCAAATACATCTTGGTATTCCCTGGGTGAATCGAATACGGTGAATCATGTGCCTCTTGCAAAATCAACTTCCTGATCTCCAGGTCATTTGGCACATAAACACGGTCCTCAAACCATAAGGTATCGTGCTCATCCTCACGAAATCCCTTGGCTTTTCCTTCACTCAATTTCTCTTTTATAGCAGCAATCTCCTTGTCAGATTTCTGAGCTTCTCTGATTTTATCCATCAATGTTGACTGAATCTCCAATGCTGCTACATAGCCTCTCGGAACTATTTCCAAACATAGCTCACGAAGGTTTTCTGCTAACTCCTTTGGTACTTCTCCCGTCACTAGGGTGTTGACATGGCTCTTACGGCTCAATGCGTCAGCTACCACATTAGCTTTTCCGGGATGGTAATGCAATCTCATGTCATAATCCTTGATGAGCTCCAACCATCTCCTTTGTCTGAGGTTCAACTCCTTCTGAGTGAAAATGTACTTCAAACTCTTGTGATCCATGTACACCTCACAATGATTTCCAATGAGGAAATGTCTCCACGTTTTCAATGCATGCACTATGGCTGCTAACTCCAAATCATGCGTAGCGTAATTCAATTCGTGGGGCTTCAGTTGTCGTGAAGCATACGAAACAACTCTTCCTTCCTGCATAAGCACTGCTCCAAGTCCTCGACGTGGAGCGTCACAATACACCTCATAATCCTTGGTCTGATCTGGCAAAATCAATACTGGTGAGGTAACCAAGCATTGCTTCAACTCCTGGAAACTAGCCTCACACTCCTCAGTCCATTTGAACTTAGTATCCTTCTTCAACAATTCAGTCATAGGCTTTGCAATCTTTGAAAAGTTCTCAATGAACTCTCCGGTAGTATCCTGCGAGTCCAAGAAAACTCCGGATCTCTCCAACTATCGTTGGTGCTTCCCATTCGGTTACGGTCTCAACCTTTGTGGGGTCAACTGTTATACCTTCTCCGGATATAACGTGTCCGAGGAATCCAACTTCCTTCAACCAAAACTCACATTTGCTGAATTTGGCGTATAACTGATGTTCCCTTAGTTTCTCCAAAACCAAACGCAAATGTTCCTTATGCTCCTCTTCATTCTTTGAATAAACCAGGATGTCATCAATGAACACTACGACGAACTTATCCAAAAACTCCATAAACACTTTGTTCATCTGATTCATAAAATAGGCAGGTGCGTCAGTCAATCCAAATGACATAACGGTATACTCATACAGTCCATATCTTGTGGTGAATGCTGTCTTAGGTATGTCCTGCTCTCGAATCTTCAATTGATGGTACCCTGATCGCAAATCAATCTTGGAAAACACTTTAGCTCCTTGCAAACGATCAAACAACTCATTAATCATTGGCAGTGGGTACTTATTCTTGATGGTTACTTCATTCAATCCCCGATAATCTACAACCATCCTTAATGATCCACCCTTCTTTTCCACTAGAAGTACGGGTGATCCCCAAGGCGAAGAACTTGGGAAAATGTAACCTTTATCCAATAACTCCTTAATCTGATTCTTAATTTCCACCAAATCCTTTGCTGGCATCCGGTACGGTCGCTTCGATATTGGGCCTGTACCTGGTAATAACTCAATCAAAAACTCAATGTCTCTATCCGGTGGCATGCCTGGCAATTCCTCAGGAAATACGTCAGGAAAATCCTTCACCACTGGTACTTCCTCTTGCACAACTCCTGTTAGGCAGTTTACTTGTGTCATGTTTGGCACATGCCAGGATACACACTTGATCCTTCTTCCTTCTGGTGTGGTAAGCAAAATTGTCTTACTGGCGCAATCGATGTTTCCTCCATACATCGACAGCCAATCCATACCAAGAATCACATCCAGACCTTGGGACTCCAGAATAATTAAATCCGTTGGGAAAACATGCCTTCCTATACTTAATGGCACTTGGAAACATCCTTGTCTGGCCATGTACTCTGTTCCTGGCGAGCTTACTAGCATAGGCATTTTAAGAATCCTAGTGGGCAGGCTATACTTTTCCACAAATCCCCTTGATATGTATGAATGCGATGCACCAGTATCGAAAAGAACGAGTGTGGCAAATGACTTAACCAAAAACTTACCGATTACTGCATCAGGCTGATCTTCAACCTCCTCCACATTAATGTGGTTCACCTGTCCCCTGGTGAAAGGGTTCGGCTTCTTCCCAGAGCTTCCATTGCCATTTCCATTCTGGCCTTCAGGACATTCATTGGCATAATGTCCGGTCTTGGAACACTTGAAACAGGTGACTTGACTCAGGTCTCTCTTGGTTGGGGTCGTTGGGGTGGTTCGGTTCTGGCCGTTGCTTCCTCCATTCCCATTACCATTCTTGTGGCCATTATGGTTGTGCGAGCTACCTCCTCCATGGGTATGCTGAAACTAAAATCCCGGTTTAGGGGTAAAACGGGGCTTCTGCTGGGCTCCAGAGTTATACTTCCCCTGTCCATACTTCCTCTTACGGTTCTCAATCTGCTGTTGCTTCCCTTCAATCATGATGGCACGATCTACCAACTCCTGGTAGTTGTTGAAACTTGCTACCATCAATTTCATGCTTAGTTCATCATTCAGTCCTTCCAGAAACTTCTCCTGCTTAGCTGCATCCGTAGCAACGTCATCTGGGGCATAACGTGCTAACTTGCTGAAGTCGTCAACGTACTGGCCAACTGTCCTTCCTCCTTGGCGTAAGTTGCGAAACTCACGCTTCTTCATGGCCATAGCTCCTACTGAAACATGGTCAGTGCGGAAAGCTTGCTGAAACTGATCCCATGTGATAGTGTCAACTGGGTAAGTGGCTGTGAAATTCTCCCACCATGCTGCCGCGGGTCCGTCAAGCTGATGTGCGGCAAACTTCACTTTTTCACCATCTGTGCATCCTGCAGTGGTCAACTCCCTTCCTATCTTGCGGAGCCAATCGTCTGCTACTATCGGCTCGGTGCTACTGGAAAACACCGGCGGATTCAGCCTAAGGAAACGGGCTAAGTGGTCAACAGGTGGTGGTGGTGGGTTGTTGTGGTTGTTCTGCTGGTTCTGGACTAACATCTGCATCAATTGATTCTGTTGCTGGATCAACTGAGTGAGCTCCGGTGGGAATCCATTGTCACGTCTTGGAGGCATCTGAGGGTTTAGAAAAGACGAGAATTAAGAATAGAGTGAGGTCTAAAGGGAAAACACTACCCATATACACATGAGCAAATGCACACAAAATCACTTCATTCAATCAAACAAGGGCTTACAATCGGCCTAAAACTATCGCAAAAGTGCTCGAACTATTGTGTTTACATGGGGGAATACTACTACTGTCTGGTGGTCATCTAGAAATTTGAACCGGTGGAAGACTCCATGATATCTTCTCCAGCTTCGTCTTCAAAGTCGGGTTCATTTGGATCCGAATCGGTGTCGTCGATGATGATGTAGTTGTTCGGACATGCGACGTACTCGTCTTCCTTCCTGGATGCTAACTTCCTCTTGAGTTCTTCAATCTCCTGCTTAAGATCTCCATTGTGTCTTGCTAGAGCTACGATCTCGTCCATGTAGTCCTTGCGTGTAGACTTCAGTTCTCCTTCTAGCTCGATGATCCTTGCCTTAGCATTCTTTAACTCTATCATATCATTGCACATCTGGTTCTCATGGCGTCGAATGTGCAGGTTTAACTCCTGGATGAAAGCTGCAATGGATCTATCCTTCTTGGTGCTGACTAACTCCCATTGTTCATCTCGGCGTCCGCAAATCTGGTAGATAGTGTCCTTGAGGTCTTCTTGATAAACTTCTCCAATGCGTCCCATAGTGATATGAGCTGCCATGCTCCTTCCTAGACTCCAGGTTGGTGAAATGAAAACACTATCTATAGGCTTCGTGATTGGTGCGAATGTCCTTCCTGGAACGTGAGCTTGAATCTTCCAGCGCTCCTCTTCAGGCAGAGTGGCGTTGAAGGTTCCCGTGTAGCTTGGTAATCCAATGTTCAGGTACTTGGTGACTTCCTTCAAGTGAAATCCAAAAGGTGTGCCTTCATCCGGTTGAGCGTACTTAATCTTCGCGTTCGTCATCTAAGAGAGTAGAAAAGATGAGGAGTTAGAAAATGAGAGGAGAATTGTGATCTATGGCTTTAACTTAGTGGTCGTATCCTACAGTCAGCGTGTGCTCTGATACCATCTCTGTGGCGACCCGACCCGAATGGATCAAGTCTACTGTGCTCCGGTGTCATCCCTGGATCAGTAATGCTGACACCACACAGTACATCGAAGGATTTATAGCAGAGTGGCAATCACACACTTATTACATCGATGTCTCAAAGAGAACTTATTACAATAAATATGGCTTAAGGCCATCTAATAACGATAATAGCGGAAGGCTTGGAAGATAAATGGGTCCATCAACTCCAACGGCATCACTGAGTATAGAACCACGACCTAAAAGCACCTTACTCGTCCTCTGAAAAGTCTGCAACATGAAAGTTGCAGCCCGAAAACGGGTCAGCACATGGAATATGCTGGCAAGGTAACACATAGAGAGTAATGAACAACAATGAGCTATACTATATGCATGTATGGCTGGTGGAAAGCTCTATGGTTACAGTTTTGCGTAAAGCCAGTTTTTCCCTACTGCAAAGGAATAAATTTATTTAACTATCATGGTAGTTGAACATCAAGAATGGTTGACAGCATTCCGATCCCAATTAAGTGAACAATTAAAACCCAACAATATTAATTAGAGTAACATGATGAGATTCACATGATATTCAAGTACTAGATACTCAAGTTGTCCATAACCGGGGACACGGCTAATCATGATTAGTTTGTTACACTCTGCAGAGGTTTGCGCACTTTTCCCCACAAGACTCGATCACCTCCGTTTGTTTTCTCGCACTACATGGTGTTTGAGAAGACGGATGACCGAGACACAGTCTTTCAGAAGCGCTAGCACCTTACGATCGGGTAGACCGTACCACCTATCCCCTACATCTGCTAGTCTACCACTGTAAGAGTTCGCACGACTTAGTCAACTATGCCAGAGCCCATAATGGCTTGTGGCTACACACGGAAGTTACTAGCATGATTGATCTTATGATCCCTTTGAGCCTGGGTGGCAGTCCAAAATAAAATAGGCAAGTCCTGATAGAAACGAGGTGCCTCAATCCACCCAGATGTGTGTTTAAGTTGCCACCTTAGATAAACCATTAATTAACAATACTCACATCTGTCATGGATATCACTCACCCAATCCACGTCTACTAGCATAGCATGGCATAATAAGCAAACGTAGAAGTAGCTCCCAAAGGTTTCATAATAATACAGGTAATAGGTACTACCTCATCTACTTCCCATCCCACAATTTAATTAGATCCTAATCATGCAATGTGAGAGGATTGATCTAATGCAATAAAACATGGGTTGTAGAAAAGGTATGATCAAAGTGTTACTTGCCTTGCTGATGATCCGCGAGACCTAGGGTTTCGAAGTAACAAGCGGCGCAATCCGGGTGATCTATCGCAGACAAACAACAAGCACACAATAAGTACTCATCTAATGCACAGGTAAAACTCGAACAAGAGAACGAACCAGAAAGTTCAACTTAAGAACTCCGGTTGCAAAGAAAGAACGAACCGAACAAAGCAACGTAAAACAAATGGCGAAAGAAAACAACTCGGTTCTAGCAGTTGAAACTAGGTCAAATTTTATATGGCAAAAGCTTGTTCAAGTTGATTAGACAGAACGGCGGTTTCGAAACGAAACTCCAGGCGCTTGAATCACCTGATCCGATAAACGAGCGAGAAGAAAGACTAGAACGAAGAATCGGATCTGAGATCGCGATCGCGGAATAAATCCGACGAAAAGAAAGAGACAAGCGATTAAACGAACGGACGTTCGTTAACCGGGAACAATCGGTGATCACGTTCGTTGAAACGAACGGTCCGAAAGAAGAATGAAAACCGATCTAGGGTTTTCGGAAAAGAAACCGGAAAAGAAACGGAAAACCGATCTAGGGTTTCGGAAGAAAACCGAAACAAAAAACGGAAGAAAAAGAAAAGAAACGGAACGGTTCTTTTAAGAAAAACCGGACCGGGGAAGAAAAAGAGAGGCGCGGCTACCTCGGGAGGCGGGCTCCGGGCGGCGGCGGCTAAGGGCGGCGGCGGCGGCTTAGGCGCGGGGCGGCGCGGTGGCGGCGGCGGCGAGGCGGCGGCTTGGGGCTGCGCGCTGCTGCTTGCTGCGGCTTAGGAGGAGAGGGGCTTGGGGTTTTGATGTGAGGAGAGGGGGGGGTGCTTGGGTATTTATATAGGTGAGGGGAGAGGATACTTGGGGTAGGGGGCAAGCAAAAGAAAAAGAAACAAGGAAAAAAAAGGGGGGGTGCCGGCCTAGAGTCCTACTAGGACTCGGCCTAGGGCGAGAGGCGGCGGCTGCCTGCGCCTGGCGCCTGGCGCGCGCGCGGCTGGGGCTGGGGCCTGGCCGGCCGGCTGGCTGGGCCTTGGCCCAGGCGGGCGCTGGCTCTTTTTTTTAAATCGGTTTCGCGCACAGAAATACAAAAGAAAAACTATCTAAACAAACTCCGAAAAATCTAAAGTAAATTTTCCCCGACTCCTAAAAATGAGTCGAACAAAATGAACTTTTCTCCGGGCCTAAAATGCAATTTTCAAAAACACGCATTTTTCCCTATCCAAATAAAATGCAAACAAAACTCCGGCAAAAACCAAAATTTGATTTATTCATTAGATCTTCATTTTTCCTAAATTTGGGAAAGTCATATTATTCCCTCTCTTATATTTTTGATATTGGAAAAATAATTGAAGATGAAATAAATAAATCAAATGATCCTCTTTTCCAAAATTTGAGAGAACTCAAATATGAAAATAACGAAATCTCCAACTCTCTCCGTGGGTCCTTGAGTCGCGTGAAATTTCTAGGATCAACCAAAATGCATGAAAATATGATATGCATGATGATCTAGTGTATAACATTCCAAATTGCAAATTTGGGATGTTACACCACTTGACTCAACTAGGGGTTAATCTTCCTGATGATAGTGTCATTGACAGAGTTCTTCAATCACTGCTACCAAGCTACAAAAGCTTTATGATGAACTATAATATGCAAGGGATGGATAGGACAATTCCTGAGCTCTTCGCAATGCTAAAGGCCGCGGAGGTAGAAATCAAGAAGGAGCTTCAAGTGTTGATGGTCAACAATACCATCGGTTTCAAGAAGAAGGGCAAAGGGAAGAAGGGGAACTTCAAGAAGAACAACAAGCAAGTTGCTACTCAAGTGAAGAAGCCCATGTCTAGACCTAAGCCTGAGACTGAGTGCTTCTACTGCAAAGGGACTGGTCACTGGAAGCGGAATTGTCCCAAGTATTTGGCGGATAAGAAGGATGGCAAAGTGAAAGGTATATTTGATATACATGTTATTGATGTGTACCTTACTAATGCTCACAGTAGCTCCTGGGTATTTGATACTGGTTCCGTTGCTAATATTTGCAACTCGAAACAGGGTCTATGGATTAAGCGAAGATTGGCTAAGGATGAGGTGACATGCGCGTGGGAAATGGTTCCAAAGTCGATGTGATCACCGTCGGCTCGCTACCTCTACATCTACCTTAGGGGTTAGTTTTAGACCTGAATAATTGTTATTTGGTGCCAGCGTTAAGCATGAACATTATATCTGGATCTTGTTTGATGCGAGACAGTTATTCATTTAAATCAGAGAATAATGGTTGTTTTATTTATACGAGTAATATCTTTTATGGTCATGCACCCTTGATGAGTGGTCTATTTTTACTAAATCTTGATACTAGTGATACACATATTCATAGTATTGAAGCCAAAAGATATAAGTTTAATAATGATAGTGCAACTTATTTGTGGCATTGCCGTTTAGGTCATATTGGTGTAAAGCACATGAAGAAACTCCATGCTGATGGGCTTTTGGAATCACTTGATGCTTGCGAACCATGCCTCATAGGCAAGATGACTAAGACTCCGTTCTCCGGAACAATGGAATGAGAAACAGACTTATTGGAAATTATACATACTGATGTATGCGGTCCGATGAGTGTTGATGCTCATGGCGGGTATCGTTATTTTCTGACCTTCACAGATGATTTGAGCAGATATGGGTATATCTACTTGATGAAACATACGTTTGAAACATTTGAAAAGTTCAAAGAATTTCAGAGTGAAGTGGAAAATCATCGTAAAAAGAAAATTAAGTTTCTACGGTCTGACCGTGGAGGAGAATATTTGAGTTACGAGTTTGGTCTTCATTTGAAACAATGCAGAATAGTTTCGCAACTCACGCCTCCTGGAACACCACAGCGTACTGGTGTGTCTGAACGTCGTAACCACACTTTATTAAATATGGTGTGATCTATGATGTCTCTTACTGATTTACCACTATCGTTTCGGGGTTATGCTTTAGAGACGAATGCATTAACGTTAAATAGGGCACCATCAAAATCCGTTGAGACGACACCTTATGAACTATGGTTTGGCAAGAAACCCAAGTTGTCGTTTCTTAAAGTTTTTGGCTGCGATGCTTATGTGAAAAAGCTTCAACCTGATAAGCTCGAACCCAAATCAGAGAAACGTGTCTTCATAGGATACCTAAAAGAGACTGTTGGGTACACCTTCTATCACAGATCCGAAGGCAAGATATTCGTTGCTAAGAATGGATCCTTTCTAGAGAAGGAGTTTCTATCGAAATAACTGAGTGGGAGGAAAGTAGAACTTGATGAGGTAACTGTACCTGCTCCCTTATTGGAAAGTAGTTTATCACAGAAATCAGTTCCAGTGATTCCTACACTAGTAAGTGAGGAAGCTAATGATGATGATCATGAAACTTCTGATCAAATTACTACCGAACCTCATAGGTCAACCAGAGTAAGATCCACACCAGAGTGGTACAGTAATCCTGTTCTGGAAGTCATGTTACTTGACCATGAAGAACCTACAAACTATGAGGAAGCGATGATGAGCCCAGATTCCGCAAAATGGCTTGAGGCCATGAAATCTGAGATGGGATCCATGTATGAGAACAAAGTGTGGACTTTGGTTGACTTGCCCGATGATCGCCAAGCCATAGAGAATAAATGGATCTTCAAGAAGAAGACTGGCGCTGATGGTAATATTACTGTCTACAAAGCTCGACTTGTTGCGAAAGGTTTTCAACAAGTTCAAGGAGTTGACTATGATGAGACTTTATCACCCGTAGCGATGCTTAAGTTCATCTGAATCATGTTAGCAATTGCCGCATTTATGATTATGAAATTTGGCAATTGGATGTCAAAACTGCATTCCTTAATGGATATCTTAAAGAAGAGTTTTATATGATGCAACTGGAAGGTTTTGTCGATCCAAAAGGTGGAAAGAAAGTATGCAAGCTCCAGCGATCCATTTATGGACTGGTGCAAGCCTCTCGGAGTTGGAATATACGCTTTGATAGTGTGATAAAAGCATATGGTTTATACAGACTTTTGAAGAAGCCTGTATTTACAAGAAAGTGAGTGGGAGCTCTGTAGCATTTCTGATATTATATGTGGATGACATATTGCTGATCGGAAATGATACTGAATTTCTGAATAGCATAAAAGGATACTTGAATAAGATTTTTTCAATGAAAGACCTCGGTGAAGCTGCTTATATATTGGGCATCAAGATCTATAGAGATAGATTAAGACGCTTAATTGGACTTTCACGAAGCACATACCTTGATAAAGTTTTGAAGAAGTTCAAAATGGATCAAGCAAAGAAAGGGTTCTTGCCTGTGTTACAAGGTGTGAAGTTGAGTCAGAATCAATGCCCGACCACTGCAGAAGATAGAGAGAAAATGAAAGTCATTCCCTATGCTTCAGCCATAGGTTCTATCATGTATGCAATGTTGTGTACCAGACCTGATGTGTGCCTTGCTATTAGTTTAGCAGGGAGGTACCAAAGTAATCCAGGAGTGGATCACTGGACAACGGTCAAGAACATCCTGAAATACCTGAAAAGGACTAAGGATATGTTTCTCGTTTATGGAGGTGACAAAGAGCTTGTCGTAAACGGTTACGTCGATGCAAGCTTTGACACTGATCCAGATGACTCTAAGTCACAAACCGGTTACGTATTTTTATTGAATGGTGGAGTTGTCAGTTGGTGCAGTTCTGATAACCCACAAGTATAGGGGATCGCAACATTTTTTGAGGATAAAGTATTCAACCCAAATTTATTGATTCGACACAAGGGGAGCCAAAGAATATTCTCAAGTATTAGCAGCTGAGTTGTCAATTCAACCACACCTAGAAACTTAGTATCTGCAGCAAAGTATTTAGTAGCAAAGTAGTATGATAGTAGTGGTAACGGTAGCAAAAGGTAATAGTAGTAAAAGTAATGTTTTTGGTATTTTGTAGTGATGATAGCAATAGCAACGGAAAAGTAAATAAGCGAAGAACAATATATGGAAAGCTCATAGGCAATGGATCGGTGATGAAGAATTATGCCGGATGCGGTTCATCATGTAACAGTCATAACCTAGGGTGACACGGAACTAGCTCCAGTTCATCAATGTAATGTAGGCATGTATTCCGAATATAGTCATACATGCTTATGGAAAAGAACTTGCATGACATCTTTTGTCCTACCCTCCCGTGGCAGCGGGGTCCTTACGGAAACTAAGGGATATTAAGGCCTCGTTTTAATAGAGTACCGAAACAAAGCATTAACACATAGTGAATACATGAACTCCTCAAACTACGGTCATCACCGGTAAGTATCCCGATTATTGTCACTTCGGGGTTAACGGATCATAACACATACTAGGTGACTATAGACTTGCAACATAGGATCAAGAACACTCATATATTTATGAAAACATAATAGGTTCAGATCTGAAATCATGGCACTCGGGCCCTAGTGACAAGCATTAAGCATAGCAAAGTCATAGCAACATCAATCTCAGAACATAGTGGATACTAGAGATCAAACCCTAACAAAACTAACTCGATTACATGATAGATCCCATCCAACCCATCACCGTCTAGCAAGCCTGCGATGGAATTACTCATGCATGGCGGTGAGCATCATGAAATTGGTGATGGAGGATGGTTGATGACGATGATGGTGACGGATTCCCCTCTCCGGAGCCCCGAACGGACTCCAGATCAGCCCTTCCAAGAGGTTTTAGGGCTTGATGATACGTCTCCAACGTATCTATAATTTTTGATCGCTCCATGCTATATTATCTACTGTTTTGGGCAATATTGGGCTTTATTATCCACTTTTATATTACTTTCGGGACTAACCTGTTAACCGGAGGCCCAACCCAGATTTGCAGTTTTTTTGCCTATTTCAGTGTTTCGAAGAAAAGGAATATCAAACGGAGTCCAAACGGAACGAAATCAACTGGAGAAGTTATTTTTGGAAGGAAACCTACCGGATAGACTTGGACCCTACGTCAGAAGATGAAGGAGGAGCTCACGAGGGTAGGGGGCGCACCCACCCCCCTGAGGCGCGCCCCCCTGCCTTGTGACCCCCCCTTCGGTCCACCGACGTACCTCCTGCACCCATATATACCTATGTAACCGAAAACTTCCAGAACGTAGATTAGATCGGGAGTTCCGCCGCCGCAAGCCTCTATAGCCACCAAAAGTCAATCGGGACCCTGTTCCGGCACCCTGCCGGAGGGGGGATCCCTCACCGGTGGCCATCTTCATCATCCCGGTGCTCTCCATGACGAGGAGGTAGTAGTTCTCCCTCGGGGCTAAGGGTATGTACCAGTAGCTATGTGTTTGATCTCTCTCTCTCTCTCGTGTTCTTGATTTGGCACGATCTTGATGTATCGCGAGCTTTGCTATTATAGTTGGATCTTATGTTTCTCCTCCCCCTCTTCTCTCTTGTAATGAATTGAGTTTCCCCTTTGAAGTTATCTTATCAGATTGAGTCTTTAAAGATTTGAGAACACTTGATGTATGTCTTGCCGTGCGTATCTGTGGTGACAATGGGATATCACGTGATTCACTTGATGTATGTTTTGGTGATCAACTTGCGGGTTCCGCCCATGAACCTATGCATAGGGGTTGGCACACGTTTTCGTCGTGATTCTCCGGTAGAAACTTTGGGGCACTCTTTGAGGTTCTATGTGTTGGTTGAATAGATGAATCTGAGATTGTGTGACGCATATCGTATAATCATACCCACGGATACTTGAGGTGACATTGGAGTATCTAGGTGACATTAGGGTTTTGGTTGATTTGTGTCTTAAGGTGTTATTCTAGCACGAACTCTATGATAGATCGATCAGAAAGAATAACTTTGAGGTGGTTTCGTACCCTACCATAATCTCTTCGTTCGTTCTCCGCTATTAGTGACTTTGGAGTGACTCTTTGTTGCATGTTGAGGGATAGTTTTATGATCCAATTATGTTAGTATTGTTGAGGGAACTTACACTAGCGAAAGTATGAACCCTAGGCCTTATTTCCTATCATTGCAATACCGTTTACGCTCACTTTTATCACTTGCTACCTTGCTGTTTTTATTATTCCAGATTACAAATACCTTTATCTACTATCCATATACCACTTGTTTCATCATCTCTTCGCCGAAGTAGTGCACCTATACAATTTACCATTGTATTGGGTGTGTTGGGGACACAAGAGACTCTTTGTTATTTGGTTGCAGGGTTGCTTGAGAGAGACCATCTTCATCCTACGCCTCCTACGAATTGATAAACCTTAGGTCATCCACTTGAGGGAAATTTGCTACTGTCCTACAAACCTCTGCACTTGGAGGCCCAACAACGTCTACAAGAAGAAGGTTGTGTAGTAGACATCAAGCTCTTTTTTGGCACCGTTGCCGGGGAGGTGAGTGCTTGAAGGTATATCTTTAGATCTTGCAATCGAGTCTTTTAGTTTCTTGTTTTATCACTAGTTTAGTTTATAAAAGAAAACTATAAAAAATGGAATTGAGTTTGTCTCATACGCTTCACCTTTTTAATATCTTTCGTGAGTATGATGGAAAGGATAATTGTGCTCAAGTGCTAGAAGAAGAAATCTATAAAATGTTTGGCACTAAATATTTGAATGATGAGCATGATTGAAATGTTGTTAGTATGAATTCCTTGAATATCCATGATGCTAATGATATGCAAATCCACAAGCTTGGGGAAGCTATGTTTGATGAAGATGATATTTTTTGTCCCCTAAGTTTTGATTGGCAAATATATTATGATGAAAGCATGCCTCCTATCTATGATGATTATTGTGATGACACGTATGCTTTAAATAATAATGATAACCATGACTTGTCATCTTGATCTTAATTTTCAATCATATGATAGTTACTTTGTTGAGTTTGCTCCCACTATTCCGAATGAGAAGAATTTTGCTTATGTGGAGAGTAATAAAATTTCTATGCTTGTAGATCATGAAAAGAATGCCTTAGGTGCTGGTTATATTGTTGAATTCATTCATGATTCTACTGAAAATTATTATGAGGGAGGAACATATGCTTGTATGAATTGCAATAATATCAAGTTTCCTCTCTATGTGCTTAAAATTTTAAAGTTATCCTTGTTTTACCTTCCTATGCAAGTTGATTCTTGTTCCCACAAGTTGTTTGCTCACAAAATCCCTATGCATAGGAAGTGGGTTAGACTTAAATGTGCTAGTCATATTCTTCATGATGCTCTCTTTATGTTACAATTCTTATCTTTTATGTGAGCATCATTGAAATCATCATGCCTAGCTAGGGGTGTTAAACGATAGCGCTTGTTGGGAGGCAACCCAATTTTATTATTTTTTTCCTTGCTTTTTGCTCCTGTTTAGTAATAAATAATTCATCTAGCCTCTGTTT
This sequence comes from Triticum urartu, assembly GCF_003073215.2. Taxonomy (NCBI): domain Eukaryota; kingdom Viridiplantae; phylum Streptophyta; class Magnoliopsida; order Poales; family Poaceae; genus Triticum; species Triticum urartu. The sequence goes on from NC_053027.1 coordinate 422,716,497, forward strand.
AGATGTGGTTTTATACTTTTAATTAGTGTTTGTGCCAAGTAGAACCTTTGGAAGACTTTGGGAAAGTCTTGTTGATCATGCTGTAAAAAATAGAAAGTTTAGCGCTCACGAGAATTGCTGCCATTTTTATTTGGAGAGTGATATTTAGTTAATTCTTTTTGCAGATGATTAATAGATAAATTCCTCAGGTCCAGAAATTTATTTTAGAATTTTATGAGTTCCAGAAGTATACGTTTGATCCAGATTACTACAGACTGTTCTGTTTTTGACAGATTCTGTTTTTCCTGTGTTGTTTACTTATTTTGATGAATCTATGGGTAGTAAAATAGTTTATAAACCACTAGCAAACATGCCCGTGCGTTGCAATGGGAGGATAAAATCACATGTCCTAGTCCAGTAGACATGCCTCAAGACCTCCCTTCCTCAGAGCCACGTTCTCTATTCTAACATGGTGGCCCATTGTATCCCCACTTGCCTGCTTCATTGTGTCAAGTTGAAACAAAAGGTGTCCCAAATTAGGAGTTTACCTTTTCAGCAAAGCTTAGTATAGAGAATGCAATACGTGCTTGTCCTGCTTGTTTCTTCTTTGTTGCATCTTTGCAAATGTAACATTTGATGCGTCTGCTTTGTTGCCTTGCGATGGATGTTATCCGTTGTCGGGCCTTCTCTTCTCAAGTGTCAATTCCGCATCAAAAAACTTGGCCTTCTGGTTTTCGAGAATTTCATACTTCTGTGACCCCATATTATCCATAGACTAATAGCAAAATCCTCAATCGATCATGTCCTTCAAGTCGCACGTTGCTTTCTACCACATCATTTTAAACGAAGGCCACTTGTGCATTGTTTTTCCTCTCTCGATCGATCTAAAGTTCAAAGTTAGGGTCCTCACATAGTACCTGTCTCCTTCACATTGGAATTGACGTATAATTCAAATATAGAATATGATAGTTGCAAGCACACCTCGTTCATATGTATGTGCACGTCATGGTTCCAGCACTTCATTGCGGAAGGCGGCAGACGGCGGGAAGGAGCGTTGGTGTTGGCAGACAGGTACCCTAGGCGTGATTTATTTCCTCACAAGAGAAGGGAGGCAAGAGCAAATCCATGCAGTAGGAGTGACAGGAGGGGGAGCGAGCTATGAGTCGAAGTGATTAAATATGCTGGATAACTAAACATCATGCAAAAGAAGGTAAGAAAAACCAAAAACAAAAGAAATAAGAGTTGTCCCATGGGTGCTTACACGACAAAGAAAGGTAGGAGATGGCCAACATGCCAACATGCAAGCACAACCTTTTTTTAAGAAAACATGCAAGTGCACTCAAGAGAAGATGGATCGATCACAGCGCCTGTGTCGACAAAATTTGTTGGATTTTCTTTTTTTGAAAACCAAGATGTGTTTTATATTGTTATAAACCTTTTTTTTGCTGGGCATCCTTGGTTAACCTTGGTCATCCTAGCCCACTTACATGGGCTGGGCTGCTACGATTGCAATTACAATGAAGCTGAACGTGCATGTTCTCGTGGGATTCCTCCCATCGTTGTCATCATTCCTTTCACATTTCCTTTAGCCATATCATGCACGTTTTTTTAAGAAACTCCTGAGCATGTCCAATCCCTGTCACGTGCATCCATCCCCACACAATTCCTTTTAATTATTATTTTTGTGAACTTTCCTTTTTATAATTGTTGATCCTTCCTTTAATACACCCTAGCAATTCCTTTTAACTGTTGATCCTTCCTTTATAATACACCCCACCAACACGTCCAATCCTTGACATGTAAATGTCCTTGAAATCCATCCATCCTTCCTAAGAAGGCCACCCAATTCCTTTTAATTGTTATTCCGCAAAAAATCCTTTTAATTATTCATGTTTCCTTTAATACACCCCCACCAAGACAGCCCACATAATTTCTTTAAATTGCCAAAATGCATCCTTCCTTTAATGCCTTCAAGAGGACCCGCAATTCCTTTTCACCAGTTCTCATCTTGCCGATATTTCATGTAACTTACAAAGTATATAAATTGATAGAAATCCAATTACTTTAAAGTAATATGGAAGATCGTGAGTTTGATTCTCACACAACCATTTTTTAGTGCTCCATGGGTGGCCCATGAACACCCCGTTCTGTCCGAAAAAGGGCCCATAAAAACAAATCTTTTTTATCACTTGATGATGGATGGACGAAAAAAAATTGAGAAAATCCCAACAAAACAAATTATCCTTTATCAATTGAATAGATGGATGAAAAAATAATTTGATTGGGGGCTGGTGTGCAAGTGGAGGCCCAACTGGGCTAGACGGATTGAGCAGAAATAGAGAGGATGACCTACTTCTTTTTTGGACATAGAACAAAGCTAGCGCAGATGGCCTGGTCATACAGTACGTACCCATGAGGTCGTGAGTTCGATACCATCACGGCATTAATTTTTCCTTTTCTTCAGAAAGGTTGTGCGCAAGCTATGGGTCTCTGGCCCAAGCGATGAAATTTTAGATGGAAGCGCTTTTTATTTTCTAGCGGTCGAACACCCCAAAATTTAGTACCACCTTGAATAGAAAGAAAATTCTAATATGTTTTGGTGGTGAACGGATGAAAAATTTGGAGAAACGCACCTTGCTTTATTTGTAGGTATAGATAGAGAAGTTGGAATATAGTAGGTTTAACACCATTATAAATAAATAATGAGTTCATTACAGTACCTTGAAGTGGTGATTTATTTTCTTATACTAACGGAGCTTACGAGTTTTCTGTTAAGTTTTGTGTTGTGAAGTTTTCAAGTTTTGGGTAAGGATTCGATGGACTATGGAATAAGGAGTGGTAAGAGCCTAAGCTTGGGGATGCCCAAGGCACCCCAAGGTAATATTCAAGGATAGCCAAGAGCCTAAGCTTGGGGATGCCCCGGAAGGCATCCCCTCTTTCGTCTTCGTTCATCGGTAACTTTACTTGGAGCTATATTTTTATTCACCACATGATATGTGTTTTGCTTGGAGCGTCAATTTATTTTGTTAGGATTTGCTTGCTGTTATTTAGAACAATTTTTTGAATCTTTTATTTCAATAAAAGTGGCATTGATAGCCTTTACTATGCCTATTTTAAAAGTCCACATGTTGCTGTTTGAAAACAGAAAGTTTACCGCTGTTGCAATAATTCCCTAGAAAAGTCAGAATGTGATAAAATGTTCAAACCTTTTGCATATTAAGCTCTGATAAATTTACTACAGTGGTAATTTTCTTTCATAATTTTTGGAGCTAGGGAAGTATGGATTTTGCAGCATTCTTTACAGACTGTCCTGTTTAGGCAGATTGCTGTTATATTTGCATTGTTTGCATATGTTTACTTCTTTAATGATTCTATTTGAGGATAGGAATATTAAATATGCAGAGGCATTTAGTATGCAATATTGAATAATAATTTTAGTGATTTGCTACAGTAGAGTATGATAAGGTTTTGGCAATGGTTTATACTAACTTATCTCACGAGTCCTTGTTGAGTTTTGTGTGGATGAAACTTTTGGGATTTAGGGAGACCGTGATATGAGAGGAATTAAGGAGACACAAAAGCTCAAGCTTGGGGATTCCCAAGGCATCCCAATATAATATTTCAAGAAGTCTCAAGCGTCTAAGCTTGGGGATGCCCCGGTTGGCATCCCACCTTTCTTCTTCAACAATTACCGGTTAGTTTCGGTTGATCCTAAGTTTTTGCTTCTTCACATGATGTTTGCTATTCTTAGAATGTCATTTTCTTTTTCTTTGCTTGCTGTTTGAATAAAATACCAAGATATGAAACTCTTAAATGTTAGAGATTCTTCACATAGTTGCATAATTATTCGACTACTCATTGATCTTCACTTATATCTTTCAGAGTAGTTTGTGATTTGCTCTAGTGCTTCACTTATACCTTTTAGAGCATGGTGGTAGTTTTATTTTGAAGAAATAGATGAACTCTCATGCTTCACTTATATTATTTTGAGAGTCTTAAATAGCATGGTAATTTGCTTAAAATCCTAATATGCTAGGTATACAAGATTAATAATAAAATTCTCTTATGAGTGTTTTGAATACTAAGAGAAGTTTGATGCTTGATGATTGTTTTGAGATATGGAGGTAATAATATCAAAGTCGTGCTAGTTGAGTAGTTGTGAAATTGAGAAATGCTTGTGTTGAAGTTTGCAAGTCCCGTAGCATGCACGTATGGTAAACGTTGTGTAACAAATTTGAAACATGAGGTGTTATTTGATTATCCTCCTTATGAGTGGCGGTCGGGGACGAGCGATGGTCTTTTCCTACCAATCTATCCCCCTAGGAGCATGCGCGTAATACTTTGGTTTTTGATGGCTTGTAGATCTTTGCAATAAGTATATGAGTTCTTTATGACTAATGTTGAGTCCATGGATTATACGCACTCTCACCCTTCCATCATTGCTAGCCTCTACGGTACCGTGCATTGCCTTTTCTCACATCGAGAGTTGGTGCAAACTTCGCCGGTGCATCCAAACCCCGTGATATGATACGCTCTTTCACACATAAACCTCCTTATATCTTCCTCAAACAGCCACCAGACCTACCTATTATGGCATTTCCATAGCCATTCCGAGATATATTGCCATGCAACTTTCCACCATTCCGTTCATCATGACACATTCATCATTGTCATATTGCTTAGCATGATCATGTAGTTGACATAGTATTTTTGGCAAAGCCACCGTTCATAATTCTTTCATACTTGTCACTCTTGATTCATTGCATATCCCGGTACACCACCGGAGGCATTCATATAGAGTCATACTTTGTTCTAGTATCGAGTTGTAATCATTGAGTTGTAAATAAATAGAAGTGTGATGATCATCATTCAATAGAGCATTGTCCCAAAAAAAGAGAAAGGCCAAAAAAAGGAAGGCCCAAAAAAAGGGGCAATGCTACTATCCTTTTTTTCCACACTTGTGCTTCAAAGTAGCACCATGTTCTTCATATAGAGAGTCTCTTGAGTTATCACTTTCATATACTAGTGGGAATTTTCATTATAGAACTTGGCTTGTATATTCCAACAATGGGCCTCCTCAAGTGCCCTAGGTCTTCGTGAGCAAGCAAGTTGGATGCACACCCACTTAGTTTCTTTTGTTGAGCTTTCATACATTTATAGCTCTAGTGCATCCGTTGCATGGCAATCCCTACACCTTGCATTAACATCAATCGATGGGAATCTCCATAGCCCATTGATTAGCCTCGTTGATGTGAGACTTTATCCTTTTTGTCTTCTCCACATAACCCCCATCATTATATTCTATTCCACCCATAGTGCTATATCCATGGCTCACGCTCATGTATTGCATGAAAGTTTATGAGTTTGAAATTATTAAGGTATGAAACAATTGCTTGGCTTGTCATCGGGGTTGTGCATGATGAGAGCATTCTTGTGTGACGAAAATGGAGCATGAATAAACTATATGATTTTGTAGGGATGAACTTTCTTTGGCCATGCTATTTTGAGATGACATAATTGCTTAGTTAGTATGCTTGAAGTATTATTATTTTTATGTCAATATGAACTTTTGATTTGAGTCTTTCTTATCTGAATATTCATATCACAATTAAGAAGAATTACATTGAAATTATGCCAACTAGCATTCCACATCAAAAATTATCTTTTTTATCATTTACCTACTCGAGGACGAGCAGGAATTAAGCTTGGGGATGCTTGATACGTCTCCAACATATCTATAGTTTTTGATTGCTCCATGCTATATTATCTACTGTTTTGGGCAATATTGGGCTTTATTATCCACTTTTATATTACTTTCGGGACTAACCTATTAACTGGAGGCCCAGCCTAGATTTGCTGTTTTTTGCCTATTTCGGTGTTTCGAAGAAAAGGAATATCAAACGGAGTCGAAACGGAACGAAATCAACTGGAGAAGTTATTTTTGGAAGGAAACCTACCGGATAGACTTGGGCCCTACGTCAGAAGATGAAGGAGGAGCTCACGAGGGTAGGTGGCGCGCCCATCCCCCTGGGGCGCGCCCCCTGCCTCGTGGCCCCCCCTTCGGTCCACCGACGTACCTCCTGCACTCATATATACCTACGTACCCGAAAACTTCCAGAACGGAGATTAGATCAGGAGTTCCGCCGCCGCAAGCCTCTGTAGCCACCAAAAGTCAACCGGGACCCTGTTCCGGCACCCTGCCGGAGGGGGGATCCCTCACCGGTGGCCATCTTCATCATCCCGGTGCTCTCCATGACGAGGAGGGAGTAGTTCTCCCTCGGGGCTGAGGGTATGTACCAGTAGCTATGTGTTTGATCTCTCTCTCTCTCTCTCGTGTTCTTGATTTGGCACGATCTTGATGTATCGTGAGCTTTGCTATTATAGTTGGATCTTATGTTTCTCCTAACCTCTTCTCTCTTGTAGTGAATTGAGTTTCCCCTTTGAAGTTATCTTATCGGATTGAGTCTGTAAAGATTTGAGAACACTTGATGTATGTCTTGCCGTGCGTATCTGTGGTGACAATGGGATACCACGTGATTCACTTGATGTATGTTTTGGTGATCAACTTGCGGGTTCCGCCCATGAACCTATGCATAGGGGTTGGCACACGTTTTCGTTGTGATTCTCTGGTAGAAACTTTGGGGCACTCTTTGAGGTTCTATGTGTTGGTTGAATAGATGAATCTGAGATTGTGTGACGCATATCGTATAATCATACCCACGGATACTTGAGGTAACATTGGAGTATCTAGGTGACATTAGGGTTTTGGTTGATTTGTGTCTTAAGGTATTATTCTAGCACGAACTCTAGGGCTGTTTGTGACACTTATAGGAATAGCCCAATAGATTGATTGGAAAGAATAACTTTGAGGTGGTTTCGTACCCTACCATAATCTCTTCGTTTGTTCTCCGCTATTAGTGACTTTGGAGTGACTCTTTGTTGCATGTTGAGGGATAGTTTTATGATCCAATTATGTTAGTATTGTTGAGGGAACTTACACTAGCGAAAGTATGAACCCTAGGCCTTATTTCCTATCATTGCAATACCGTTTACGCTCACTTTTATCACTTGCTACCTTGCTGTTTTTATTATTCCAGATTACAAATACCTTTATCTACTATCCATATACCACTTGTTTCAGCATCTCTTCACTGAAGTAGTGCACCTATACAATTTACCATTGTATTGGGTGTGTTGGGGACACAAGAGACTCTTTGTTATTTGGTTGCAGGGTTGCTTGAGAGAGACCATCTTCATCCTACGCCTCCTACGGATTGATAAACCTTAGGTCATCCACTTGAGGGAAATTTGCTACTGTCCTACAAACCTCTGCACTTGGAGGCCCAACAACGTCTACAAGAAGAAGGTTGTGTAGTAGACATCACTTGGCGGCGGCTCCGTATCATAAAACATGATGAATCCTTCTCTCTGATTTTTTTCTCCTCGAAACACAATATATAGAGTTGGAGTTGGAGTCAAAGAGGCACCAGGGGGCCCACGAGGTAGGGGGGGCGCCCTAGGGGGGCAGGCGCGCCCCCACCCTCGTGGACAAGTGGTGGGCCCCCTGGCCTTCATCTTTTACAGGTATTTTTTATATTTTCCAAAAAGTTGCTCCGTGAAGTTTCAGGCCATTCCGAGAACGTTTGTTTCTGCACATAAATAACACCATGGTAATTCTGCTGAAAACAACGTTAGTTCGGGTTAGTTCCATTCAAATCATGCAAGTTAGAGTCCAAAACAAGGGCAAAAGTTTTTGGAAAAGTAGATATGACGGAGACGTATCAACTCCCCCAAGCTTAAACCTTTGCTTGTCCTCAAGAAATTCAGTTGACAAACTGAAAGTGATAAAGAAAAACTTTTACAAACTCTGTTTGCTCTTGTTGTTGTAAATATGTAAAGCCAGCATTCAAGTTTTCAGCAAAGACTATAACTAACCACATTCACAATAACGCTTAGGTCTCAAGTTTATTCATATCAATAGCATAATCAACTAGCAAGCAATAATAATAAATCTCGGATGACAACACTTTCTCAAAACAATCATAATATAATATAACAAGGTGGTATCTCGCTAGCCCTTTCTGAGACTGCAAAACATAAATGCAGAGCACCTTTAAGGACCAAGGACTGATTAGACATTGTAATTCATGGTAAAAGAGATCCAGTCAAGTCATACTCCATGTAAATTAATAGTAATGAATGCAAATGACAGGAGTGCTCTCCAACTGGTGATTTTTAATAAGAGGATGATGACTCAGCATAAAAGTAAATAGATAGGCCCTTCGTAGAGGGAAGCAGGGATTTGTAGAGCTGCCAGAGCTCGGTTTTGAAATAGAGATGAATAATATTTTGAGCGGTATACTTTCATTGTCTACATAACAACCAAGAGATGGCGGTATCTTCCATGCTACACACATTATAGGCGGTTCCCAAATAGAATGGTAAAGTTTATACTCCTCCTTCCACCAACAAGCATCAATCCATGGCTTGCTCGAAACAACGGGTGCCTCCAACTAACAAGAGTCCCACGGGGAGTTTTGTTCTCAATTATGTTGATTTAGTTTGCATAAAGCATGGGACTGGGCATCCCGATGACCAGCCATTTATCTCGTGAGTGAGGAGCGGAGTCCACTCCTCTTGAGAATAACCCGCCTAACATGGAAGATACGGACAACCCTAGTTGATACATGAGCTATTCAAGCATATAAAACAGGATATTTATTTGAAGGTTTAGAGTTTGGCACATACAAATTTACTTGGAACAACAGGTAGATACCGTATATAGGTAGGTATAGTGGACTCATATGGAATAACTTTGGGGCTTAAGGGATTGGATGCACAAGAAGTATTCCCGCTTAGTACAGGTGAAGGCTAGCAAAAGATTGGGAAGCGACCAGCTAGAGAGCGACAACAGTCATGAACATGCATTAAAATTAATCAACACCGAATGCAAGCATGAGTAGGATATAATCCACCATGAACATAAATATCGTGAAGGCTATGTTGATTTGGTTTCAACTACATGTGTGAACATGCGCCAAGTCAAGTCACTTAAATCATTCAGAGGAGGATACCACCCTATTATACCACATCATAACCATTTTAATAGCATGTTGGCACGCAAGGTAAACCATTATAACTCATAGCTAATCAAGCATGGCACAAGAAACTATGCTCTCTAGTTGTCATTACAAACATGTTTATTCATAATAGGCTGAATCAGGAACGATGAACTAATCATATTTACAAAAAACAAAAGAGGTCGAGTTCATACCAGCTTTTCTCATCTCAGTCAGTCCATCATATCTCATCACAATTGCCTTTCACTTGCACGACCGAACGATGTGAATAATAATAATAGTGCACGTGCATTGGACTAAGCTGGAATCTACAAGCATTCAATAAACAGGAGAAGACAAGGCAATATGGGCTCTTTTGTCAGATCAACAATAATGCATATAAGAGCCACTTCAACAATTTAATTATGGTCTTCTCCTATCGACCCCCAAAGAAAAGAAAAGAAATAAAACTATTTACACGGGAGAGCTCCCAACAAGCAAAAGAAGAACAAGAAATCTTTTTGGGTTTTCTTTTTTAATTACTACTACAAGCATGGAAACTAAACTAATTAAAAGCTACAACTAATTTTTTTTGTTTTTTCTTAAGGTTTATCAAACACAGAAGAAGAAAGCATAAAAAGTAAATAAACTAGCATAGATGATACAAATGAAAAAGTATGAGCACTGACATCTAGAAATGAGTGTGTGAACATGAATGTAATGTCGGTGGGAAATACGTACTCCCCCAAGCTTAGGCTTTTGGCCTAAGTTGGTCTATGGCCACGGCTGGCCTGGCGGATATCCATAGTAAAAGTTGGGGTCGTACTGAGATGCAGCGGCTATCGCCTACTGCGCTACAGCGTGGCGACGAGCGGCCTCCGCTCTCCTCTCGTACTCATCTGCCTCCTCTCCGGTAATAGTATATCTTCCTTTTGCCTGATGATCAAAGAAGGCAGGAGCAAGGAGAGTAATATGGACAGCACGGCGTCTGTCAAAGATTAGTCGATACTGGAGAGGTGATTCATTCCTCTCGACAAACTGGTGGTGAACCATAGCATTAAAGTCTAGGTAAGCAGGTGGTAATTCAATATCATCTTCACGTATGGCTACACCAAGAAAATTAGCTATGCGGGTTGCATAAATTCCTCCAAATAAATCTCCATTAAATCTATTAAGATGCAACCTACGTGCAACAATGGCTCCCAAATTATAAGATTTATCTCCTAGCATAGCACTCCTAAGAATACTGAGGTCAGGGACACACATATGACATGCCTCATCTTTACCATTAATGCATCTACCTATGAAGAGAGCAAAATAATGTATAGTAGGAAAGTGAATGCTCCCTATGGTAGCTTGTGTTATATATATAGATTCTCCCACAGTTATGCTAGCAAGAAAATCCCTAAATCCAGATTTGCGAGGATCCCTTATACTACCCTATTGTGGAAGTTTGCAAGCAGTGGTAAAATCCTCTAAGTCCATAGTGTAAGAATTTTCATAAAGATCAAACAGGACAGTTGGAGAATTACGTGAAGATGAAAATTCAAACCTCCTCACAAAGGTACTAGTGAGATTGTGATACTGGCTGCACTTCTCTTCCTTGAAGCTCACAAGATCAGCGTTGCGCAAATATGCGTTGAATTCTTCCTTAATTCCTGCTCGATCCATAAAGTTTTCAGAAGGCCACTCACAAGGACGCACTGGAGCGTCTCTTGGTGGCTCTTCATCAGCATCACGCATTGCAAGCCTGGGTCCTTGCTTCCTTGAGGAACCACCTTGGAAAATTTTCCTAAGCATTTTTCTTTCTCTAAAAAATTCTGAAATTTTTTAGTAACTTCAAAATAAAAGTAAACCAAACTCAATAATATTGACAACAACTACTCCTACAAGTGCCTAGGGCCTATATCATGCATGAAAACTACTTTTGACCATATAAATTTGACATGCAAGCTCAAGAATAGGGTCACCTAAGCAGCAAAAATTTGCAATGAATAAAGCACTAGAACAAAAACTAATTGGACCAATGGAGGAGTCACATACCATGGAACAATCTCCCCAAGCAGTTTTGTGAGAGGTGCTTTGAGCAAGGAGATCGAAAATGGCAGCAAGATGAGCTAGAACTCGTGCTTGAGCTAGATATTCGTGTTTGTGGGAGGAAGAAAAAGTGTGTGGGTGCAGGAATAAGTGGAGGAGGGCCACCGTGGGCCCACGAGGCAGGGGGCACGTCCAGGGGGGTAGGGCGCGCCCTCCACCCTTGTGGGCAGGTGGTTGACCCCCCTGCTGTGTTCTTAGTGCGAAATATTCTCAAATATTCCAGAAAAAATCATATTTAAATTTTAGGGCATTTGGAGAACTTTTATTTTCGGGGTATTTTTATATTGCACGGATAATCAGATAATAGACAAAAAGTACTTACTTTTATTTTATTTAATATAAATATCAGAAAGCAAAAGGAGGGTACAACAGGTTGTGCCTTCTAGTTTCATCCATCTCATGATCATCAAAAGGAATCCACTAATAAGGTTGATCAAGTCTTGTTAACGAACTCATTCCAAATAACATGGAACCGGAGAAATTTCGAATAACACTATGTTACCTCAACGGGGATATGCACATCCCCAATAATAAGAATATCATATTTCTTCTTGACAGTAGGTAGAGGAAATTCAAAACCTCCAAATATAATCGATGGACTTTTTCCAATAGAGTTGATACTATGAACTTGAGGTTGTTTCCTCGGAAAGTGTACCGTGTGCTCATTACCATTAACATGAAAGGTGACATTGCCTTTAGTGCAATCAATAACAGCCCCTGCAGTATTCAAAAAGGGTCTTCCAAGCATAATAGACAAACTATCTTCCTCGGGAATATCAAGAATAACAAAGTCCGTTAAAATAGTAACGTTTGCAACTACAACAGGCACATCCTCACAAATACCAACAGGTATAGCAGTTGATTTATCAGCCATTTGCAAAGATATTTTAGTAGGTGTCAACTTATTCAAATCAAGTCTACGATATAAAGAGAGAGGCATAACACTAACACCGGCTCCAAGATCACATAAAGCAGTTTTAACATAGTTTCCTTTAATGGAGCATGGTATAGTTGGTACTCCTGGATCTCCAAGTTTCTTTGGTATTCCACCCTTAAAAGTATAATTAGCAAGCATGGTGGAAATTTCAGCTTAAGGTATCTTTATCTTATTTGTAACAATATCTTTCGTATACTTAGCATAAGGATTCATTTTGAGCATATCAGTTAATCGCATACGCAAAAAGATAGGTCTAATCATTTCAGCAAAGTGCTCAAAATCCTCATCATCCTTTTTCTTGGATGGTTTGGGAGGAAAAGGCATGGGTTTCTGAACCCATGGTTCTCTTTCTTTACCATGTTTCCTAGCAACAAAGTCTTTCTTATCATAACGTTGATTCTTTGATTGTGGGTTATCAAGATCAACGGCCGGTTCAATTTCTATATCATTATCATTACTAGGTTGAGCATCATCATTAATGTTATCATTAACATTATCACTAGTTTTAGGTTCATTACCAGATTGTGTTTCAGCATCAGAGATAGAAATATCATTTGGATTCTCAGGTGTGTCAGTAACAGGTTTACTAGAAGCATGCAAAGCCCTATCATTTTTCTTTTTCTTCTTTTTAGAAGGACTAGGCGCATCTATATTATTTGTCTGAGAATCTTGCTCAATTCTCTTAGGATGGCCTTCAGGATACAAAGGTTCCTTAGTCATTTTACCACCTCTAGTCATAACTCTAACAGTATTATCATTATCCTTACTATTCAATTCATTGAGCAAATCATTTTGAGCTTTAAGTACTTGTTCTACTTGATTGGTAACCATAGAAGCATGTTTACTAATAATTTTAAGTTCACCTTTGACATTAGCCATATAATCACCCAAGTGTTCAAGCATATTTGAATTGTATTTCAATTGTCTACCAAAATAAGCATTAAAATCTTCTTGCTTAGCCATAAATTTATCAAACTCATCTAATCATGGGTTAGCCAATTTAGTAAATAGGATTTCAGCTTTATCATATCTATATAGAGAATTTACCTTTACTACCTGTGTCGGGTTATCAAGACCATGAGTTTCTTCAATAGGTAGAGGATCAAGATCATATGTTTCTTCAACATGCGGTAAATTAAGACCATGTATTTCTTCAATAGGAGGTAAATTCTTAACATCTTCAGCTTTAATACCTTTTTCTTTCATAGATTTCTTTGCCTCTTGCATATCTTCAGGACTGAGAAATAGAATACCCTCTTCTTCGGAGTTGGTTTGGGAATAGGCTCAGGAATTGGCTCCGGAGGTGTCCAATTATTTTCATTCGTCAACATATTATTCAATAGAATTTCAGCTTCATCCGGTGTTCTTTCCCTGAAAACGGAACCAACACAACTATCCAGGTAATCTCTGGAGGCATCGGTTAGTCCATTATAAAAGATATCAAGTATTTCATTTTTCTTAAGAGGATGATCAGGCAAAGCATTAAGTAATTGGAGAAGCCTCCCCCAAGCTTGTGGGAGACTCTCTTCTTCAATTTGCACAAAATTATATATATCCCTTAAAGCAGCTTGTTTCTTATGAGCAGGGAAATATTTAGCAGAGAAGTAATAAATCATATCCTGGGGACTACGCACACAACCAGGATCAAGAGAATTAAACCATATCTTAGCATCACCCTTTAATGAGAACGGGAATATTTTAAGGATATAAAAGTAACGAGTTCTCTCACCAGTTGTGAACAGAGTGGCTATATCATTCAATTTAGTAAGATGTGCCACAACAGTTTCAGATTCATAGCCATGAAAAGGATCAGATTCAACCAAAGTAATTATATCAGGATCAACAGAGAATTCATAATCCTTATCGGTAACACAGATAGGTGAAGTAGCAAAAGCAGGGTCAGGTTTCATTCTAGCATTTAGAGATTGCTTGTTCCATTTAGCTAATAACCTCTTAAGTTCGTATCTATATTTGCAAGCTAAAATAGCTAAAGAAGCTTCTTGATCAAAAACATAACCCTCAGGAATAACAAGTGATTCTTCATCGTCACTTTCATCAGTATTATTAGATTCAATATTTTCAATCTCTCTAGCCCTAGCAAGTTGTTCATCAAGAAATTCACCAAGTGGCACAGTAGTATCAAGCATAGAAGTAGTTTCATCATAAGTATTATGTATAGCAGAAGTAGCATCATCAATAACATGCGACATATCAGAACGAATAGCAGAAGAATTTTTAGGTGTCGCAAGCTTACTCAGAACAGAAGGTGAATCAAGTGCAGAGCTAGATGGCAGTTCCTTACCTCCCCTCGTAGTTGAGGGATAAATCTTGGTTTTTGGATCTCTCAAGTTCTTCATAATGATAAGCAGATATAAATCCCAAGTGACTCAAAGAATAGAGCTATGCTCCCCGGCAACGGTGCCAGAAAATAGTCTTGATAACCCACAAGTATAGGGGATCGCAACAGTTTTCGAGGGTAAAGTATTCAACCCAAATTTATTGATTTGACACAAGGGGAGCCAAAGAATATTCTCAAGTATTAGAAGTTGAGTTGTCATTTCAACCACACCTGGAAACTTAGTATCTGCAGCAAAGTATTTAGTAGCAAAGTAATATGATAGTAGTGGTAACGGTATCAAAAGGTAACAATAGTAAAAGTAATGTTTTTGGTATTTTGTAGTGATGATAGCAATAGCAACGGAAAAGTAAATAAGCGAAGAACAATATATGGAAAGCTCGTAGGCAATGGATCGGTGATGGAGAATTCTGCCGGATGCGGTTCATCATGTAACAGTCATAACCTAGGGTGACACAGAACTAGCTCCAGTTCATCAATGTAATGTAGGCATGTATTCCGAATATAGTCATACGTGCTTATGGAAAAGAACTTGCATGACATCTTTTGTCCTACCCTCCCGTGGCAGCGGGGTCATTACGGAAACTAAGGGATATTAAGGCCTCCTTTTAATAGAGTACCAGAACAAAGCATTAACACATAGTAAATACATGAACTCCTCAAACTACAGTCATCACCGGTAAGTATCCCAATTATTGTCACTTCGGGATTAACGGATCATAACACATAATAGGTGACTATAGACTTGCAAGATAGGATCAAGAACACTCATATATTGATGAAAACATAATAGGTTTAGATATGAGATCATGGCACTCGGGCCCTAGTGACAAGCATTAAGCATAGCAAAGTCATAGCAACATCAATCTCAGAACATAGTGGATACTAGGGATCAAACCCTAACAAAACTAACTCGATTACATGATAGATCCCATCCAACCCATCACCGTCCAGCAAGCCTATGATGGAATTACTCACGCACGGCGGTGAGCATCATGAAATTGGTGATGGAGGATGGTTGATGATGACGATGGCGACGGATTCCCCCTCTCCGGAGCCCCGAACAGACTCTAGATCAGCCCTCCCGAGAGGTTTTAGGGCTTGGCGGCGGCTCCGTATCGTAAAACGCGATGAATCCTTCTCTCTGATTTTTTCTCTCCCCGAAACACAATATATGGAGTTGGAGTTGGAGTCAGAGAGGCACCAGGGGGGCCACGAGGTAGGGGGGCGCGCCCCCCACCCTCGTGGACAAGTGGTGGGCCCCCTGGCCTTCATCTTTTGCAGGTATTTTTTATATTTTCCAAAAAGTTGCTCCGTGAAGTTTCAGGTCATTCCGAGAACGTTTGTTTCTGCACATAAATAACACCATGGTAATTCTGCTAAAAACAGCGTCAGTCCGGGTTAGTTCCATTCAAATCATGCAAGTTAGAGTCCAAAACAAGGGCGAAAGTGTTTGTAAAAGTAGAAATGAACAGAGATGTATCAAGTTCCAAGCAGAGCGTCGTGGCGGGATCTACGTGTGAAGCGGAGTACATAGCTACTTCGGAAGCAGCAAATGAAGGAGTCTGGATGAAGGAGTTCATATCCGATCTAGGTGTCATACCTAGTGCATCGGGTCCAATGAAAATCTATTGTGACAATTCTGGTGCAATTGCCTTGGCAAAGGAATCCAGATCAAGAGATGCTTCAATTCCATCAAGAGACGCTTCAATTCCATCCGCAATCAAGTCAAAGAGGGAGACATAGAGATTTGCAAGATACATACGGATCTGAATGTTGCAGACCCTTTGACTAAGCCTCTCTCATGAGCAAAACATGATCAACACCAAGACTCCATGGGTATTAGAATCATTACAATGTAATCTATATTATTGACTCTAGTGCAAGGGGAGACTGAAGGAAAAATGCCCTAGAGGAAATAATAAAGTTGTTATTTATATTTCCTTATATCATGATAAATGTTTATTATTCATGCTAGAATTGTATTAACCAGAAACTTAGTACATGTGTGAATACATAGACAAACATAATGTCACTAGTATGCCTCTACTTGACTAGCTCGTTAATCAAAGAGGGTTAAGTTTCCTAACCATAGACATGAGTTGTCATTTGATGAACGAAATCACATCATTAGAGAATGATGTGATTGACTTGACCCATCCGTTAGCTTAGCACTATGATTGTTTAGTTTATTGCTATTGCTTTCTCCATGACTTATACATGTTCCTATGACTATGAGATTGTGCAACTCCCGAATACCGGAGGAACACTTAGTGTGCTATCAAACGTCACAACGTAACTAGGTGACTATAAATATGCTCTACAGGTGTCTCCGATGGTGTTTGTTGAGTTGGCATAGATCAAGATTAGGATTTGTCACTCCGATTGTCGGAGAGGTATCTCTAGGCCCTCCCGGTAATGCACATCATTATAAGCCTTGCAAGCAATGTGACTAATGAGTTAGTTGCAGGATGATGCATTACGGAACGAGTAAAGAGACTTGCCGGTAACGAGATTGAACTAGGTATTGAGATACCGACGATCGAATCTCGGGCAAGTAACATACCAATGACAAACAGAACAACGTATGTTGTTATGCGGTTTGACCGATAACGATCTTTGTAGAATATGTAGGAACCAATATGAGCATCCAGGTTCCACTATTGGTTATTAACCGGAAGTGAGTCTCGGTCAAGTCTACATAGTTCTCGAACCCGTAGGGTCCACACGCTTAACGTTCGATGACGATCGGTATTATGAGTTTATGTATTTTGATGTACCAAAGGTAGTTCGGAGTCCCAGATGTGATCACGGACATGACGAGGAGTCTCGAAATGGTCGATACATAAAGATCGATATATTGGAAGGCTATGTTCGGACATCGGAATGGTTCCGGATGAGTTCGTGAAAGCACAAGTGCTCCCTAGGTGGTTTTGGTAATTAATGTCAACATATCTCTTGTTGGACTAACATTTTTATCTGGTATGTTTCAGATAAGTTCAACAGTGAAGTGGCATGGACTAGAGGATGTGAAACCCCTTCAATATGCTAAGGACAAAGGATTGGCTCAAGCTCAAAGCTCAAGACTCTACATTTTCTATTTTAGTGATCCAAGATCACATTGAGTCTATAGGAAAAGCCAATACTATCAAGGAGGGATGAGGTGTTGCTTAATGAGGCTCTTGCTCAAAATGCTTAGTGATATGCTCCAAAACCCTCAACTACTTTCTCACATCCACATATGACCTAAACCAAAAGTCAAACTCGGCCCCACCGATTCTTCCTATCTGGCGCCGCCGAGTTTCAAATGTCATAGCCACTGCCACAAACCCTAGGCAAATCGGTCTCACCGATAGGGATCTCGGTCTCACCGAGATGGCATTGCAAACTCTCTGTTGCCTATTGCAATACTTTCGGTCTCACTGAAACTTGTGATCGGTCCCACCGAAACTACAATGTAAACTCTCTGGTTCCCTTTTGTAACATTTCGGTCTCACCAAAATGAGCGATCGGTCACACCGAGTTTACCTGACCAACTCTCTGGTTTGCTTATTACGAAAATCGGTCTCACCAAGTTTGTGTAATCGGTCTCACTGAGATTACGTTATGCCCTAACCCTAATCATATCAGTCCTACCGAGTTGCATGTCGGTCCCACCGAAAACCCTAACGGTCACTAGCTTTGCTGAATCGGTCCGACCGAGTTTAACCATTCGGTCCCACTGAGTTTAACCATTCGGTCCCACTGAGTCTGGAAAGTTATGTGTAATGGTTAGATTTTTTGTGGAGGCTATAAATACCCCTCCACCTCCTCTTCATTCATGGAGAGAGCTATCAGAACATGCCTACACTTCCAATACATATTTCTGAGAGAGAACCACCTACACTTGTGCTGAGACCAAGATATTCCATTCCTAATCTTGATCTTTAGCCTTCCCCAAGTTGCTTTCCACTCAAATCTTCTTTCCACCAAATCCATATCCTGTGAGAGAGAGTTGAGTGTTGGGGAGACTATCATTTGAAGCACAAGAGCAAGGAGTTCATCATCAACACACCATTTGTTACTTCTTGGAGAGTGGTGTCTCCTAGATTAGCTAGGTGTCACTTGGGAGCCTCCGACAAGATTGTGGAGTTGAACCAAGGAGTTTGTAAGGGCAAGGAGATCGCCTACTTCGTGAAGATCTACCGCTAGTGAGGCAAGTCCTTCGTGGGCGATGGCCATGGTGGGATAGACAAGGTTGCTTCTTCATGGACCCTTCGTGGGTGGAGCCCTCCATGGACTCGCGCAACCGTTACCCTTTGTGGGTTGAAATCTCCATCAATGTGGATGTACGATAGCACCACCTATCGGAACCACGACAAAAATATCCGTGTCTCCAATTGCGTTTGAATCTTCCAAACCCTTCTCTTTACATTCTTGCAAGTTGCATACTTTACTTTCCACTGCTCATATACTCTTTGCATGATTGCTTGATATGTATTTTGTTCGTTAAACTTGTGCCTAAACTCCACTTCAACCTAAAGAATTTAAAAACTGCAACTTTTAGCACTTAGTGTCTAATCACCCCCCTCTAGACACCTCTTCTCGATCCTTTTAATTGGTATCAGAGCATTGGTCTCCATTGCCTTGGTTTAAACACCATTGGAGGAAGATGGATGAGTCTACTTTGGGGAGTCTTAGACGTGAGTGCCTATTCTTGATGGAGAATATTTTCATGAGTGGAAAAATGAAATGCTTGAGATTTTCAATGACTATCATTTGAACAAGTACATTGCTAGCCCTTGCGCACCTCATGTTGGTCCCATGCATCCTACCCTTGATGAGTCTATTGACATGATTCGCAATCTTAGAACTGTTAATCCTATCACTAGAGGCTTGCCTAGAAACTTGATTGGATATTTGCCTACTCTTAAGTGTGCCTACACAATATGGAAATTTCTTGAGGAACTCTTTCCAACTTATTCCTTGGAAGATCTAGATGAAATCCTCCATAAATCCATTGCCTTGATTAATATGAATTCCAATGATCCCAAATTTGGTGACTGCTTATTTGAGCTTACTAATCTTACGAGTGCCAAAGGAGATGTTGGAATCATTAGAAATATCATTTCCAGAGCTATTAGAATTCATAAAGATAACTATAGAAATGATCATTTATCTAATGAATTACCCTCTCTAGGAATTGATCAATCACAAGATGATGTTGAACATGGATACTCTGATGAGGATGATGATGATAGTGACTATGACCTTGATGATGCGATGAGACACTTTGGTCTTATGGCAAATCTTCGTGGCTACATGGCCAGAGGAAAGGAATGGGTTCTTGATAGTGGATGTACTGATCATATGACCGGAGATAAAGATATGTTCCGTGAGCTTGCTGAAAACGACGGCCCTCGAAAATATGTCACCTTTGGTGATAACTCAAAGGGTAAGGTGGTTGGCCTCGGTAAGGTGGCCATCTCACATGATAGCTCCGTACAAAATGTCATGCTTGTTGAATCTCTTGGGTACAATTTACTTTCAGTATCTAGACTTGCTGATTTCGGTCTCAATGTTTTATTCAGTGAAGTAGATTGCCAAGTGTTTCGTAGAGACAATCGTGAAATGGTCTTTACCGGAATACATAGAGGCGATCTTTACATTGTTGATTTCACTAAAAAGGCTCAACCTAGAACTTGCTTAATTGCTAAATCTTCTAAAGGTTGGTTATGGCATAGACAATTAGGTCATGTTGGTATGCGAAACCTTGACAAGCTTATTAAAGGTGGTCATATCCTTGGAGTAAAAGATGTTATATTTGATAAGGATAGACTTTGCAGTGCTTGTCAAGAAGGTAAACAAGTTGGAGGAAGGCATCCCGTGAAGAACATAATGACCACGAGGAGACCACTCGAGCTACTTCACATGGATCTTTTTGGTCCTAACGCTTGCAAAACTCTCGGTGGAAATTCTTTTGGTCTAGTTATAGTTGATAATTTTTCAAGATTTATGTGGGTGTTCTTTCTTGATGACAAATCGCAGGTACAAAAGATCTTCAAAAACTTCGCTAGGAAGGCCCAAAATCAATTTGACGTGAGGATCAAGAAGGTTCGAAGCGACAATGGAACGGAGTTCAAGAACGCAAATGTTGACACCTTTCTTGATGAAGAAGGGATTTCACATGAGTTCTCGGCTACGTACACACCTCAACAAAATGGAGTTGTTGAGAGGAAGAACCGGACACTCATCGAAATGGCAAGAACGATGCTTGATGAGTACAAGACACCAAAACACTTTTGGGCGAAAGCAGTTGAGACAGCTTGCCATGCAACAAATCGCTTGTATCTTCACAAGCTACTCGGCAAGACGGCATACGAGCTCCTAACCGGTAACAAACCACAAGTTGGATACTTTCGAGTATTCGGCTCAAAGTGCTACATTCTTGATAACCACCGTCGTTCTAAATTTTCTCCTAAGTCTCATGAAGGTTTCCTACTTGTTATGGCTCAAACTCTCACACATATCGTGTCTACAACAATTTCACCCGAAAGGTTGAAGAGACGGTAGATGTGAAGTTTGATGAATATAATGGCTCGCAAGTAGAGAAATTGCCAGTTGATGTAGGAGACAAATACCATTCGGAAGCAATCCAAGACTTGTCTATTGGCAAGATTCGTCCAACGGAGGTGAAGGAGAGTGCTACGTCTTGAGCTTGTGTTGGATTTCCCCGAAGAGGAAAGGATGATGCAGCAGAGTAGCGTAAGTATTTCCCTTAGTTTTTGAGAACCAAGGTATCAATCTAGTAGGAGGCCACGCTTAAGTCCCTTGTATCTGCACAAAACGATAGCTACTCGCAACCAACGCGATTAGGGGTTGTCAATCCCTTC
The DNA here is from genome assembly GCF_003073215.2 of Triticum urartu. NCBI lineage: Eukaryota > Viridiplantae > Streptophyta > Magnoliopsida > Poales > Poaceae > Triticum > Triticum urartu. Next base: position 422,737,797 of record NC_053027.1, read on the forward strand.
ACGGTCACTTACGAGAGTGAGATCTGATAGATATAATATTTTTGGTATAAAGATGCAAAGTAAAAGTAAAAGCAAAGTAAAAAAGCAAAGCAAGATTAAAGTAATGGAGATTGATATGATGAGAATAGACCCCGGGGCCATAGGTTTCACTAGTGGCTTCTCTCAAGAGCATAAGTATTCTACGGTGGGTGAACAAATTACTGTTGAGCAATTGACAGAATTGAGCATAGTTATGAGAATATCTAGGCATGATCATGTATATAGGCATCACGTCCGTGACAAGTAGACCGAAACGATTCTGCATCTACTACTATTACTCCACTCATCGACCGCTATCCAGCATGCATCTAGAGTATTAAGTTAAAAACATAGTAACGCCTTAAGCAAGATGACATGATGTAGACGGATAAATTCATGCAACATGAAATAAACCCCATCTTGTTATCCTCGATGGCAACGATGCAATACGTGCCTTGCTGCCCCTTCTGTCACTGGGAAAGGACATCGCAAGATCAAACCCAAAGCTAAGCACTTCTCCCATGGCAAGAACTACCAATCTAGTTGGCCAAACCAAACGGATAATTCGAAGAGACTTGCAAAGATAACCAATCATACATAAAAGAATTCAGAGAAGATTCAAATATTATTCATAGATAGACTTTATCATAAACCCACAATTCATCGGTCTCAACAAACACACCGCAAAAAGAAGATTACATCGAATAGATCTCCACAAGAGAGGGGGAGAACTTTGTATTGAGATTCAAAGAGAGAGAAGAAGCCATCTAGCTAGTAACTATGGACCCGAAGGTCTGAGGTAAACTACTCACACTTCATCGGAGAGGCTATGATGATGTAGAAGCCCTCCGTGATGACGCCCCTCTTCCGGTAGAGCTCCGGAACAGGCCCCAAGATGGGATCTCGTGGATACAGAAAGTTGTGGCGGTGGAATTAGGTTTTTGGCTCCTCTTCTGATCGTTTGGGGGTACGTAGGTATATATAGGAGGAAGGAGTACGTCGGTGGAGCTTCGAGGGGCCCATGAGGCTGGGGGTGCGCCCTAGGGGGCACGCCCCCCACCCTCGTGACCGCCTCTTTTGTTCCTTGGCGTAGGGTCCAAGTCTCCTGGATCACGTTCGGTGAGAAAATCACGTTCCCGAAGGTTTTATTCCGTTTGGACTCCGTTTGATATTTCGTTTCTTCGAAACACTGAAATAGGCAAAAAACAGCAATTCTGGGCTGGGCCTCCGGTTAATAGGTTAGTCCCAAAAGTAATATAAAAGTGGAAAATAAAGCCCAATATAGTCCAAAACAGTACATAATATAGCATGGAGCAATCAAAAATTATAGATACGTTGGAGACGTATCAGGCATCCCCAAGCTTAATTCCTGCTCGTCCTCGAGTAGGTAAATGATAAAAACAGAATTTTTGATGTGGAGTGCTACTTGGCATATTTTCAATGTAATTCTTCTTAATTGTGGCATGAATATTCAGATCCATAAGATTCAAGACAAAAGATTAATATTGACATAAGAAATAATAATACTTCAAGCATACTAACAAAGCAATTATGTCTTCTCAAAATAACATGGCCAAAGAAAGTTATCCCTACAAAATCATATAGTCTGGCTATGCTCTATCTTCACCACACAAAATATTTAAATCATGCACAACCCCGATGACAAGCCAAGCAATTGTTTCATACTTTTGACATTCTCAAAAAAATTTCAATCTTCACGTAATACATGAGCGTGAGCCATGGACATAGCACTATAGGTGGAATAGAATGGTGGTTGTGGAGAAGACAAAAAGGGAGAAGATAGTCTCACATCAACTAGGCGTATCAACGGGCTATGGAGATGCCCATCAATAGATATCAAGGTGAGTGAGTAGGGATTGCCATGCAACGGATGCACTAGAGCTATAAGTATATGAAAGCTCAAAAAGAAACTAAGTGGGTGTGCATCCAACTTGCTTGCTCATGAAGACCTAGGGCAATTTGAGAAAGCCCATCATTGGAATATACAAGCCAAGTTCTATAATTAAAGATTCCCACTAGTATATGAAAGTGATAACATGAGAGACTCTACTATGAAGATCATGGTGCTACTTTGAAGCACAAGTGTGGTAAAAGGATAGTAACATTCTCCCTTCTCTATTTTTCTCTCATTTATTTATTTATTTATTTATTTGGGCATTTTCTCTTTTTTTATGGCCTTTCTTTTTTTATTTGGGCTTCTTTGGCCTCCTTTTTTTTCGTTTGAAGTCTCATCCCGACTTGTGGGGGAATCATAGTCTCCATCATCCTTTCCTCACTGGGACAATGCTCTAATAATGATGATCATCACACTTTTATTTTTCTTACAACTCAACAATTACAACTCGATACTTAGAACAAGATATGACTCTATATGAATGCCTCCGGCGGTGTACCGGGATATGCAATGAATCAAGAGTGACATGTATGAAAGAATTATGAACGGTGGCTTTGCCACAAATACAATGTCAACTACATGATCATGCTAAGCAATATGACAATGATGGAGTGTGTCATAATAAACAGAACGGTGGAAAGTTGCATGGCAATATATCTCGGAATGGCTATGGAAATGCCATAATAGGTAGGTATGGTGGCTGTTTTGAGGAAGGTATATGGTGGGTGTATGATACCGGCGAAATGTGCATGGTATTAGAGAGGCTAGCAAAGGTGGAAGGGTGAGAGTGTGTATAATCCATGGACTCAACATTAGTCATAAGAACTCATATACTTATTGCAAAAATCTAGAAGTTATCAAAGCAAAGTATTACGCGCATGCTCCTAGGGGGATAGATTGGTAGGAAAAGACCATTGCTCGTCCCCGACCGCCACTCATAAGGAAGACAATCAATAAATAAATCATGCTTCGACTTCATCACATAACGGTTCACCATACGTGCATGCTACGGGAATCACAAACTTCAACACAAGTATTCTTTAAATTCACAACTACTCAACTAGCATGACTTTAATATTATCACCTCCATATCTCAAAACAATTATCATGCTTCAATCTTTTCTTAGTATTCAACACACTCAAAAGAAAGTTTCACAAATCTTGAATACCAAGCATATTATTATTAAGCAAATTACCATGCTATTAAGAGACTCTCAAAATAATTTCAGTGAAGCATGAGAGATCAATAGTTTCTTTAAAACAAATCCACCACCGTGCTCTAAAAGATCTAAGTGAAGCATATAGAGCAAAATTACATAGCTCAAAAGATATACGTGAAGCACATAGAGCAAAACTACTTAGCTCAAAATATATAAGTGAAGCACATAGAGCAAAACTACTTAGCTCAAAAGATATAAGTGAAGCACATAGAGCAAAACTACTTAGCTCAAAAGATATAAGTGAAGCACATAGAGTATTCTATCAAATTTTAATTCATGCATGCCTCTCTCAAAAGGTGTGTACAGAAAGGATGATTGTGGCACACTAAAAATAAAAGACACAAATAATACAAGACGCTCCAAGCAAAACACATATCATGTTGGTGTATAAAAATATAGCTCCCAGTAAAGTTACCGATAGAAGTAGACGAAAGAGGGGATGCCTTCCGGGGCATCCCCAAGCTTTGGCTTTTAGGTGTCCTTATATTATCTTGGGGGTGCCATGGGAATCCCCAAGCTTAGGCTCTTGCCACTCCTTGTTCCATAATCCATCAAATCCTTACCCAAAACTTGAAAACTTCACAACACAAAACTTAAGGCAGAAAACTCATGAGCTCCGTTAGCGAAAGAAAAAAAAGACCACTTCAAGGTACTATAATGAACTCATTCTTTATTTATATTGGTGTTAAACATACTGTATTCCAACTTCTCTATGGATTATAAACTATTTTACTAGCCATAGATTCATCAAAATAAGCAAACAACACACGAAAAACAGAATCTGTCAAAACAGAACAGTCTGTAGTAATCTGTATCTAGCGCAAGATCTGAAACCCCAAAAATTCTAAAATAAATTTCTGGACGTGAGGAATTTATCTATTAATCATCTGCAAAAACAATTAACTAAATATCACTCTCCAAATAAAAATGACAGCAGTTCTCGTGAGCGCTAAAGTTTCTGTTTTTTACAGCAAGTTCAACAAGACTTTCCCCAAGTCTTCCCAACGGTTATACTTGGCACAAACACTAATTAAACACAAAAAACACAACCAAAACAGAGTATAAATAATTTATTTATTACTAAACAGGAGCAAGAAGCAAGGAATAAAAATAAAATTGGGTTGCCTCCCAACAAGCGCTATCGTTTAACGCCCCAAGCTAGGCATAAAAGCGAGGATAGATCTAGGTATTGCCATCTTTGGTAGGCAATCCATAAGTGGCTCTTATGATAGTTTCATATGGCAATTTTATTTTATTTCTTGGAAAGTGTTCCATGCCCTTTTTAATGGAAATTGAAATCTAATATTCCCTTCCTTCATATCAATAATCGCACCAACCGTTCTAAGGAAAGGTCTACCAAGAATAATAGGGTGTCGGGGGACTAATCCACGAACACATATGGGACCGGCGGACCGAGTCCCTTTCGGTTCGGCGGGGGTGAGGGTCGCACGAAGAGCGGATCGAGGCGAAGCACACGAGCAGTTTACCCAGGTTCGGGCCGCACGGATGCGTAAAACCCTACTCATGCTTTGTGGTTTGTATTGAGTTCTTGCTCGGGAGCGCGGAGTGCTACAGTACACCCCAGGAGCTAACGAGACCGAGCGCGAGTGTTCTCTTCCTCCCCCCCCCCTCTACGTTGCGCATGGGCCTCCTTTTATATGCTCAAGGGGTCACCGACAGGTGGCAACATAGACAAGGGTAAAAATAGAAAGGTGTTGCGGTTGGTACAGCTACCTGCTACAGTGTATCATACCTAACCCTGACGGCAGGGGACAAGGGCATTAAATGCCCGTGTGCGTCGCCTAAATAGTGCAAAAGGGACCATCAGGGACGCCACCGCTCACCACGATGGCAATCTTGTCAGCGCCGCTTGCCACCGCGCACCGCTGGCTGCACAGCCTCCCGCCACGTACGCCTGGAAGGGTCCCAGAGCGACACGTTGGTGGATGTGCTGGAGCACGGACACAGAGTGGTGGCTTGCCGCGGTCGTTGTCTTGTCGCGTCCAGGAGCTTGTCGCTCACCGGGCCTTGCCGGGACGCGTGGCGCGTCGCGGCAAGTTCCTTGAGATGCCTTGGTTGGCCTTCCCGGCAAGCTCCTCTTGCCGGGGTCTTGTCTCCTTGGCTTGGATACTTTGTCCTTGAATGGCTCCAAAGGAACCACGGAGGACCTTGGCGGTCACCCGGCAAGCCTTGCCGCGGGATGCTGTGACTGCCCGTGCACAAATTCGGGATACTAGGGTACCCCTACTCTAGTACACCGACAGGAGCCCCCGGGCCTAGGCCATACACGGTGCCGAGCGCTGTTGGGCCAGGCCCAAAACAGGGCACAGGCACGCGCAGCCTGGGTTACGCCGTATCTCTCCCCGTATCCACCGCGCCCTCCCCGAACGGCACGCGTTGAATGCGGCGTCGTGGGAGAGATCGTGGGTGGTTTTTTTATTCGAAAAGGCGAAACGTCTGCCCCCTCCCTCTTTATAAGCATGGGAAACAGGGGTAGTTCGCCTATTCGCCGGTTGCTACTCCAATCTCGGAAACCTCCGCCGCTCCCTCGTCTTCCCAAAGCTGAAAGAGAGCAGCGCCCCACCCCCCATCGCCACCAGCACCACCAACGCCGTCGACCTCCTCCACCACTTCCGCCATGGCTCCGAGAGCCGACAAAGGGAAGGTTGTGAAGTCGACCGAGGTGCAGCGGCTTGCGGCGCTACGAAGGGAGCGGGCAATCTCCCCCCCCCCCAAGCTCGCCGCGAGGGAGCTGAGGGAGAATTACTACCTCTTCTGGTCGACGGAGACGCGAGCGCATCCGCGCACGAAGGTACTTCCAGCCGCCGCTTGGAAAATGGCTCCAAACGGATATCCTTTCTTCGCCTTGTTCTTCTACTGCGGGCTCTGCCCGCCTTTCTCTGAGTTTTTCTGCGATATTATGAACACCTACGGGTTCCGCCTCCTTGACTTCACCCCCAATGCTGTTCTGACCATGGCAGTTTTCGCACATCTCTGCGAAAACTTTGTCGGAGTCTATCCCAATGTAGCCCTTTTTCGCCACTTCTTTATGCCCCGAGTAGAGAGAGGAGAGCCTTTATCCGGCAGAATCGCCTAGATCTCGAGGGCCGGCAAGAAGGACACTTATCTGGAGGGAGAGTTCCGCGGCAAGTGGGAGGAATGGAGGGCAGACTGGTGCTGGATTGTCGAGGAGAACCCGCAGCCGTTTACCGCCCGGCGCCAAGCCCCAGTAGCACGCGGCAGCGATTGGAGTGACGTGGCCCCGGAAGACGATATGCTGAAGATTGCCGTCACCTGGATCCAACGCCTCAGGCTTGCCGGGCTCACTGTAGGTGCTGTTGGCGCAGATTTTCTTCGCCGCCGCATCACCCCCCTGCAGGAACGGAGGAGGCCCGCCTGGGAATTCAAGAATGCGGCGGATATCATGAGGCTGCGTCCGGGCCTCAACTTTAACTTCACTGTTCTGGAGCTTAACGCGATGCTCCAGGAGCTGTTCAAGTACGACCCTCAACATCCCGAAGTGTTCAGGTTGCCGAAGGGTGTCGTTCCGCTGTGCAACAACTCCGCGCTCGACCGCATCCGTGCAATGATGCCGCTGTGCGATTCGCATGGAATTGTCCCAACTTGGCAAGAGCCTGCAGACGACGTCGTGCAAGAGTTCTTTGACGGCTTGGTAGAAGTGCCGGTCCGCTCTGACGAAAAGAATAGTCTCACCCGCGACACCACCGATGCGGAGATGACACGCATCGCCACTAGGCTGGAAGAGGCGGCGGCAGCCGCAGCCGCGGGCGAATTTGGATTCACCGTGGAGGAGGCAGAGGCAGCAGAGGCGGCAAGCCGTGCCGAGCGAGGGGAGCTCGTCGGCGAGAAAGAGCTTGCCGGGCATGACGTTGAGTCGAGCGAGCCCGCCGAGGATACGAGCGGCTCGCTGGAGATCAACTCCTCTTCCTCCTCATCTTCAGGCAGCTCGCCGCAAGCAGAGCCTCCATCCCCACCAAGAAGGCGTCTCCGCAAGGCTGGGGACGTAGCGGGGCGGCAGGCAAGTCAACAGTCACCGCGCCGCGCGACACGCTCCACCGCGGCAAGCACTGTTGCCGCGGGAGCACCTCATGCTGCTACAGCAACTAGAGCGGGGTCCACCCGGACCACCGTTTCTGCTCCTGCCGCTTCTCACGCCGCGGCGGCAGCCCGAGCGGGGTCATCTCAGACCACCGCCACTGTTCCCGCCAAGCGGCCAAGGGAAACTACTCCTCTGCCTTCTCGTGCCAGACGTGGGCCGGACTTCGACTTCTCCGCATTCAGCTCCGACGAGGAAGAAGAAGAGTAAGATTCTCTTGCTGTACTTGTAGTTCTTCAATTCTTGCTATTTTGTCTTGTATCTCATTTGCTTTACTCTGAACTTATTCCTTTTTAGGACTCTGGCCCAGAGAGCAGCGAAGAGAGCCAAAGTCCCGGTGATTGTCATCGAGGACGAACCCACCGCAACAGCAAGGGGTGCGTCCGAGACAACCTTGCCAGACCCGGCAACTGTTCTCCAGAGCAGCCCCCAGCGTAAGTATATGGTTCGCTTTCCGCTGTTAGGCGCGCATGGATACTCTTTCTTTGCTGACATCTGACTGTTGGTTTGTGTAGGAGCAGAGCAGCCCCACCAGGAGCGCCCGGAGGCCGCCCCCGAAATGCCAAGGGAGAGTCCTCCGGCAAGGGAGAGTTCTCCGGCAAGGGACAGCACCGGCGTCCCCCCGGCGGCGGAGACTACGACTGCCGAACCCAGTACAGGTAATCTTCTCTTCAAAGCTTCCCTTGGGTTCTTCTTCTTTTTGGGTATTTGCTTGACTTTTCTCACTTTTCCGGCCATCAGACCCATCTGTTGCGGAGCCGATGGAGACCGAGGTTGCTGCCGACGACGCCGCTGCCATTGAAGAAGCAGCCGGCGCTGATGATCCCGCCGGCGACGAGGCCGCCAAAGCTGCCGCCGCAGCAGCTGGCGAGGGGTCTGGCGATTGCACTGACGGCCCTGAGGCCGCAGGAGCACCAGGCGCTACGTCGACCGCCGACCCGTCCGCCGCTGCCGCAGCGCCAGGCTCCGAAGAGCCCCAGCCAGGCATCTACTTGAAGGTCGGCGATGGCGTCTTCATCAACCTCCCCTGGGCGTCAAGCTCCAGGGCGCCGGTCGAAGGAGAGAGCTTTGATGGAGAGGTGCTCGCCTCCGCTGGGCTGACGCTAGTTGATGCGCCGAGCAGCAGCAGCGGCGAGCCTGAGGAGGAGCGGCTGTTGCGGAAGCTGTTGTCGCTCTACCGCGCACGGCAAGCCAAGCTGGAATCCCGTGAGGCGCTTGTCGCGAAGGCGGGAGCGGACATCGAGAAGCGCGCGGAGGAGCTCCGGTGTCTCAACCAGGAAGCTCTCCGGTCCCTGGCAGAGGAGCGGGAGCAACTCGCCGAAGAGCAGAAGGCCTTCTTCCTCGAGAAGGCCAAAGTTGAAGAGCAACAGCGGCTTGCCGCTGAGAAGCTGTCTGCGCAGGAGGGCGAGCTGGTGCAGCGGAAAGTTAACCTCGACAGCCACGAGGAGGAGCTTGCCGCGCGTGAGCAAAAATTCGGCGGAGCCCTTAAGCAAGCAGAGGATGCTGCCGCAGTTGCCGAGGCCGCCAAGAAGGAGCTGGAGACGAAGGTGGCGCAGTTGGAGGCCGATCTCAAGGTGAGTGGTGAAGAGCTTGCCGCGCTCAAGCGTGAGCGGGAGAAGGACGCCCACAGCAACTCAGAGCTGCAGGTTCGTCTCGCCGAGAAGGGCAAAGAGCTTAGCGCCGCCAAGGACTCCAACGCAGATCTTGAGTTGAAGCTGACCACTTTGACCAAGACGCTGGACGGTGCCAGGGAGCAGGAGGTGGCCTTGAAGAAGGAGATCAACGCCGACAAGGCGCTGCTGGCGAGTGCTGCCGCCGCCCAGAATGCTTTTAGGGAGAAAGTGGAGCACTGGACGGAGGGTCTCGTGAATGCTGCCGCAGATATCGACAGGGAGCTGGCGCAGCTGGGGGTGGAGGATCTCGGGTATCCCTCTGATGAGAACCTCCAACCCAGCGCCAAGCTCACCTTGTTCTTCAAAGGCGTGGCGACGACCCTCCAGCGGCTCCAGGAGAAGATCCCAAAACAGCTGGCCGACGAGTCGCGCAAGATCTGCGCGGGAGCTCTTCAAAAGTTGTTGGTGAAGGTGGCCTTCCGCAACCCGGGCCTCAACCTCACCAACGTCCTCAAGACCCTGCCGCCGGATGCTGATCTGGAGGCGCTCAAGACCCTTGTCGCACCCATTGTGGATAAGGTGAGCGGGATCAAGAGGATTGAGGGCGATCGCGTAGACTAGGCCGCCCGTTTTCTTCTTTTCTTGTCGCTGCTGGTCATGTTATGAGAACAATCTGTTAGAGCCGCGACAAGCTACCTTGTAATATAACTCTATTCCGGGTAATGATTGCAATGTTATTCCCTTTACTTGATTCCTCCATTTGTATGTTTTTGCCCTACGCTTTTAGGGAACTTGCCGGTACAGGCACCTTAGCCGCGAGCGCTGAGTGCGGGACATCATCAGCCTGCTGGCGGTGCCGCTACCGACAAGAAACCTTGTCGCAACTAGTCGCAGCTCACTTAAGTTGTTGAGCGGACTCGAAACAAAGTAAGGGCGCAACTAGCTACGAGTTGGTTCCTCCGCGCACAGGTTTTCTATACAAAGTGCGGTCGTTCAAGGGAGATAACTTAAAAAAATTTAAAATCTGATTGCTCAAACTTTGGCAACTTAGCTTTTCTGTTGTTTGCTTCCAGGTAAGGCGAAACTTTCTTGAACGACACCTGGTCCATACCATTATCTTCTCCTTTCTCCCCCGGCAAACTTGTGGGCGAGGGAACCTTCCTTTCCTTGAGAAAAAAGAAAGAGGAGAAAATAAAGATATGGAGCCTTATGGCTCGTTATTGCTTACCGGGGAGTAGGTGCTGCACAAAGTGTCAGATCCCATATGCAAAAAATATAAAGCATGAAATTGACAAGATGTGCGGAGCATATGAGCTTTACTTATGCACGGGGTCTGCGCCCGGCTTTGTACAAAGGATTACATGCAACAGCGGCAAGACTTGTACAAAAGGTGGTTGCCGGAACAGGTTCCGACAACCGCGCCTTACGGGTAAAACTTACGAAGATGCTCAATGTTCCAGGAATTGCTCACCGGAATGCTATCTTCGGTCTCAAGGCGGACAGCGCCAGGCCTAGTGACTCGTTTCACCCGGTAAGGGCCTTCCCACTTCGGCGTCAACTTGTTGGAATTCTTAGCGGACTGAACACGCCGAAGAACAAGGTCGCCTTCCTCGAGACTTTTGGCGTTAACTTTGCGGCTATGGTAGCGGCGCAAAGCTTGCTGGTAGTGAGCAGCTCGTACAGCAGCCTGAAGACGGTCTTCCTTAAGGAGTAGCGCGTCATCTTGTCGCAGCTGCTCTTGCTCAAGCTCATCATAAGCGAGCACTCGAGGTGACCCGTATACGAGTTCAGTGGGGAGAACTACCTCTGCTCCATAGACTAGAGCAAAAGGTGTCTGGCCAATGGCTCGATTTGGTGTCGTCCTGATCGACCAAAGAACCACCGGCAGCTCCTCGATCCAGTTTCTTCCGCACTTGTGCAGCCTGTCGGAAGTCCTGGTCTTGAGCCCACGTAGCACTTCAGCATTTGCCCTCTCCGCTTGACCGTTGCTTGTCGGGTGAGAAACAGGAGCGAAGCAGACCTTGGCGCCAAGATCTTGGACGTACTGCATGACGGTGCGGCTCGTGAATTGCGTACCGTTGTTGGTGATTATCCTGTTTGGGATCCCGAAGCGTCAAACAATCGACCTGAAGAACTTGACTGCTGACTGTGCTGTCACCTTCCTCACTGCTTCCACTTCCGGCCACTTTGTGAACTTGTCGATTGCAACGTACAAGTACTCAAAGCCCCCGGCTGCTCGGGGAAAGGGGCCGAGGATGTCGATCCCCCAGACCGAAAATGGCCAGGATAAAGGGATCGTCTGAAGAGCTTGAGCTGGTTGGTGTATCTGCTTGGAATGGAACTGGCACGCTTCACACTTGGTTACTTGTGCAGTTGCATCCTGGAGGGCTGTCGGCCAAAAGAAACCTTGTCGGAATGCTTTGCCAGCAAGTGCTCTTGCACCAATGTGGTGACCACATATGCCTCCATGTATCTCTGCTAACAGCTTTTGTCCGTCTTCCCGGTGAATACACTTCAATTTCACACCGTTGAGTCTTCTTCTGTACAGTGTGTTGTCGACAAACTGGTACATACTTGACTGCCGGGCTACTCTTTCCGCTTTTTTTTGCTCTTCGGGAAGTTCTCCTGTCTGAAGGAAACGGACAATCTGCTGTGTCCATGCTGGGGCTTGTGGCTCGACAACAAGGACTAAAGGCAAATCTGCTGCTGCGGGAACACCCGCTTCTACGGCGAGAACCTGCGGCTCTGCCGGAGCTTGACGTTCCCCGGCAAGCTTACCGGAGCAAAACTTGTCGGGAGTTTCTGCTTCGACGGAACAAACCCTAGGGCTTGCCGGAGCAGACTGCTCCTCAGCGTTCTTGGCGTTGATCTTGGGGACCTTCTTGGCGGCGGCTTCGGGAAGCTCTGCCGGAAAATAGTCACCAGAAATCAACTTCCTCTTCTTGCTCTGTCCAATTGATGGCGTTACAGACGGTTGAGTCAGCTTGAGCACAAAGATCCCTGGTTCCACAGGTAACTTAAGTGCGGCGCACTTTGATAGGCCATCGGCAATGGCGTTCTGAGCTCTTGGAACATGCTCCATCTGTAGGCCGTCAAAGTGCTCTTCTAGCTTTCTCACTTCGTCGACGTAGGCTTCCATCAACGGACTCTGATAGCTCTTGTTGACTTGGCGGACGACAAGCTGTGAGTCACCCCTGACAATGAGCTTCTTGATCCCAAGGTCTGCCGCGATCCTGAGACCGGCAAGCAAGCCTTCGTACTCTGCAGTATTGTTTGTTGCTTGCTCCTTGGGAAAGTGCATCTGGACTACGTACTTGAGGTGCTCTCCGGTGGGTGCGACAAGCAGCACGCCAGCGCCGGCGCCTTGGAGCGAAAAGGCACCATCAAAGTACATCAGCCACTCTTTGCTTGCTTCCTCGACGGGGATGCTCGTTTCTAGAATTTCTTCATCTGGTGTTGGCGTCCATTCTGCTATGAATTCTGCCAATGCTCTACTTTGGATAGTTGAAGTACTCTCAAACTTGAGGCCAAAGCTTGACAGTTCCAGTGCCCACTCAACAATCCTGCCTGTCGCTTCTGGATTCTGTAGTATCCTCTTCAGCGGAAAACGAGTGACAACTGTGATCTCATGTGCTTGGAAGTAATGGCGCAGCTTTCTCGAGGCCATGAGAAGGCCGAAAAGCAATTTCTGCACGCCAGAGTACCTTGACCTAGCCCCCTGCAGAAGGGAACTGACAAAGTAAACTGGGCGCTGTACCATTCTCTTCTGTATCTCCTCGCGCGTCTGCGCAGATCCATCCTTGTCGGGACCAGAGCTTGTCGGGGAAGCCCGCTGCTTGTCGCTGGATGCGCCTGCCGTGGTTGCTGGCTCGTCATCTGCCTCCCTCTCCGCTACTAACGCAGCACTAACCACTTGATTGGTTGCCGCTATATACAGCATCAACTTCTCTTGTGGCTTAGGTGCGACAAGTGTTGGAGTGGAGGACAGGTATCTCTTCGAGTTGCAGCGCAGCCTCCGCTTCCGGAGTCCATTTCATTGGACCTGCCTTTTTCAATATTTTGAAAAACGGCAGGGCGCGCTCAGCAGACCTAGATATAAACCTGCTGAGAGCACCCACGCAACCGGCAAGTCTTTGTACATCCTTGACGCGCTTTGGTGCTTCAATCTGCTCAATGGCCTTGATCTTGTCGGGATTGGCTTCGATTCCCCGCTGAGACACGAAGAACCCGAGAAGCTTGCCGGAGGGGACTCCAAACACACACTTCTCGGGGTTGAGCTTGAGGCTAATCTTGCGCAGATTTGCAAAGGTCTTGTCTAAATCTTGAATCAGAGTTGCCTTGTCCTTGCTTTTGACCACTATGTCATCCATGTAGGCTTCCACATTTCTGTGTATTTGTGGCTCAAGAGCGACATGGACTACCCTTGCAAATGTTGAACCAGCATTTTTTAAACCAAAAGGCATCCGTATGAAACAGTACGTGCCACATGGAGTGATGAATGCGGTCTTCTCCTCATCCTCTTCTGCCATGAAGATCTGATGGTATCCTGAGTATGCGTCAAGAAATGAAAGCAAGTCACATCCGGCCGTGGAGTCAACAATCTGGTCAATGCGCGGCAAAGGAAATGGGTCTTTGGGACAAGCTTTGTTAACATCGGTAAAGTCGATACAAAGTCTCCATTTCCCGTTTGCCTTGCGCACGACTACAGGATTGGCCAACCACGTAGGATGGAGCACTCCTCTGACAAGGCCTGCTGCTTCCAACTTCTTGATCTCTTCTGCGATGAATTCTTGGCGCTCCACTGCTTGCTTCCTGACCTTCTGCTTGATGGGCCGTGCATGAGGACAAACGGCAAGATGGTGCTCAATTACTTTCCTGGGTACACCGGGGATGTCAGACGGTTGCCACGCAAACACGTCGACGTTCGCCCGCAGGAAAGAAATGAGCGCGCTTTCCTATTTAGGGTCGAGAGTGGCACTGATGATGAAGGTACCACCAGTGTCGTCCTCCTTGGCGGACACCTTCTTGGTTTCTGGCGGAGCTGTCATTGTCTTCTTACTCTTGCCGGTGGAGCTCGATGGTGCGTCCTCGACGGCAGCGCAGCACTCCGAAGAGGTGCGCTTGCCGGAGTGGGCATCAAAACTCTTGCCGGACTTGGTCTTCTTCTTCCCCCCGGGAGCTTCAATGGCAGGTGACTTGCGATCTGTTGCGGCTGCCGCTTCCCGGTAGATCTTGTCGGCGCAGATAAGAGCATCCTTCTTGTCGCCAGGGACAGAGATGACGCTTATCGGGCCTGGCATCTTCAGCATGTTGTATGCGTAGTGAGAGGCTGCCATGAACTTGGCGAGTGCTGGACGGCCGAGTATCCCATTGTAAGGCAATGGAAAATCGGCAACGTCAAAAGTGACCCTCTCAGTCCTGAAGTTCACCTCGCTGCCAAATGTTACTGGCAACATGACCTTCCCCTTCGGCTTGCTCCTTCCCGGGTTGATTCCTTGGAATGTGCCGGTCTCTTCAAGCTCGCTGTCAGGGATCTGGAGTTTCTAGAGTATAGCGGAGGAGATCAGGTTCAAGCCGGCCCCGCCGTCAACTAGCATCTTAGTGACCTTGAGGTTGCGAATAGTTGGTGAAACCAACATCGGTAAGCACCCGACCGCAGTTGTGCGATCAGAGTGGTCCTCAATATCAAAGATGATAGGCGTGCTGGACCATTTCAGAAGCTTGCGTGACTCGACAGGTGGTTCCGCCGCATTGACTTCCCGCACCCACTGCTTGAGTTGGCGGTGCGAAGTATGCAGAGAAGCACCGCCGTCAACGCACAAGACCTCTGTGGCTTTCTGGAACTCCTGCTCACTGGTCTCGACACCATCCATGTCTTCGTCGTCGTCGTCATCTTCATCCTTGTCGCGGCCGCGGGGAGGTCTGTCTCCTTGCCGCTGCTTGGCCTTGCCGCGGCGTCCTCCCTGGCCGGCGCGCTTCTTGCCGGATTCTCCAGCGCCTCCTTGGGCCCTCTCCTTGTCGCGTTGCTCGTATTTAGCCTTTTGCTGCTGGACAAGCTACTCGACCTTCTTGCAGCTCTGGAGGTCATGGCCCTTGGTGCGGTGGATCTTGCAGTACTGCTTGTCGATGCCGTCCTGCTTGTCGGCGACCGCCACAGTCTGGTAGTTGGTGCATGCGGCAATCTCCTTGCCGGAGCTACCAGCTTTGGCTTTCTTGGCGCCACCTTCGTTGCCGGACTGCTCAATGACTAGCACATCTTTGCCTTTCTTCTTCCTGTTGTTCCGCCACCGGTTTTTCTTTGCCGGGGCAGCATCCTCGCTGTCAGATCCTCCTGCTCCTGTATTCTCTCCAGGGAGTTTCCTCCCTTCCTCAGCACGTGCACACTTGTCGGCCAGGGCATACAGCTCACTGACGTCTCTGATCTTGCACATCGCCATCTCCTCCCGCATCCTGCGGTTACGCACGTTCTGATGGAACGCGCTGATGACCACGGCAGGGTGGACATCTGGGATGTTGTGCTGTACACGGCTGAATCTCTGAATGTACTTGCGCAGGGGCTCTCCTTCCTTCTGGGCGAGCAGATGAAGGTCACTCTCTTGGCCATGAGGTTTGTGGCCACCTGTAAAGGCGCCGACAAACTGATGGCATAGGTCTGCCCAGGAGGATATGGAGTTGTCCGGCAAGTGCATGAGCCAGGACCTGACGTTGGGCTTGAGCACCAGCGGGAAGTAGTTGGCAAGGATCTTGTCGTCCCGCCCCCCGGCAGCCTGCACCGCGATGGTGTAGATGCTGAGGAACTCCGACGGATGTGACTTGCCGTCGTACTTCTCTGGTACGTCTGGCTTGAAATTCTTCGTGCTGGGCCACTGGACTTGCCGCAGCTCACGAGTAAACGCAGGGCAACCTACCGCGTACGGCAAGTCGCCTGGTTCCCCTGGCGCATGCATGTCGACAGAGGGCCCAGCGCGCTGGTCCGATTGACGTCGCGCTTCTCTTTGGCGCTCGATGCGAGTACGAGCGTCTTCTTGCTGTCGTTCGTGAAGAACTTGGCGCTAATCGCGACGAGCTCGTGGATCTGATGACGCGGTGGAGTCGCTGTCGAGGTGGATCCGGCGAGTCGGCGATCTTGGCCTTCGGGGCGGAGAGTGCACAGTGGTTGCACCCCCACCGGTCTTGTCGCCACCGGCTCGTGCCTGGCTGACTTGCCGCGGCTGCGACGTGCTCGGCTGCCGTTGAGTGTCGCCGTTGGCGAAGCCGATGAAACTCTGAATGGTGGCCCTCCAGTCGTCGATCTTGTCTGCCGTTGGAGGGTAGTCCAGGAGCAGTTGAGCTCACGCCAAAACTTCTGCTGTAGTGGCGGGTGGCGGTGGCGAACGGTGCGAGGAGCGGGATATGCTCGGACTTCTAACTATGTTAGAAGGAGCAGTATCCCGTCCAGGCGACCGTGCCTCGCTCGTGCCAGCATGTTGGTGTGCATGCTGGTCTTGAGCACTTCGAGATCCACCAGCTCGATCTTGGTCCAGCAAACGCATGGTACCGTGAGTACCATGACGCTGCCGGTCCCGCACCTCCTGAGATGGGCGCGGTGCATGTACGGACGCCGAGGTCTTGGAGTGCGCCCGGTCGTTGTGGGAGCCGGCTACGTCGCCGATGGGCAGCGCAGCCTTGTCCTTGGACCTGGCAGCACCGTGAGCTCCCTCGTCGACGCCCGTACTTCCGCCAGCGTCTGCCCCATCAGCCGTTTGCTCCGGCGGTGGTAGGTTCGGCGCGGACGGAGCAGCCGCCTCCGAAGCCTTCTTCTTCGGCGGCATGTCAATGAAGATGATGAAGATCTAGCTCGTGTGAACGCCGGATCTGGTTCACACAACCTCGACTCCCCTACCTGGCGCGCCAAAGATGTCGGGGGACTAATCCACGAACACCTATGGGACCGGCGGACCGAGTCCCTTTCAGTTCGGTGGGGGCGAGGGTCGCACGAAGAGCGGATCGAGGCGAAGCACACGAGCAGTTTACCCAGGTTCGGGCCGCACGGATGCGTAAAACCCTACTCCTTCTTTATGGTTTGTATTGAGTTCTTGCTCGGGAGCGCGGAGTGCTACAGTACACCCCAGCAGCTAACGAGACCGAGCGCGAGTGTTCTCTTCCTCCCCCCCTCTACGTTGCGCATGGGCCTCCTTTTATATGCTCAAGGGGTCACCGACAGGTGGCAACGTAGACAAGGGTAAAAATGGAAAGGTGTTGCGGTTGGTACAGCTACCTGCTACAGTGTATCATACCTAACCCTGACGGCAGGGGACAAGGGCATTAAATGCCCGTCTGCATCGCCTAAATAGTGCAAAAGGGACCATCAGGGACGCCACCGCTCGCCACGATGGCAATCTTGTCAGCGCCGCTTGCCACCGCGCACCGCTGGCTGCACAGCCTCCCGCCACGTACGCCTGGAAGGGTCCCAGAGCGACACGTTGGTGGATGTGCTGGAGCGCAGACACAGAGTGGTGTCTTGCCGCGGCAAGCGCCTTGCCGCGGTCGTTGTCTTGTCGCGTCCGGGAGCTTGTCGCTCACCGGGCCTTGCCGGGACGCGTGGCGCGTCACGGCAAGTTCCTTGAGATGCCTTGGTTGGCCTTCCCGGCAAGCTCCTCTTGCCGGGGTCTTGTCTCCTTGGTTTGGATACTTTGTCCTTGAATGGCTCCAAAGGAACCACGGAGGACCTTGGCGGTCACCCGACAAGCCTTGCCGCGGGATGCTGCGACTGCCCGTGCACAAGTTCAGGATACTAGGGTACCCCTACTCTAGTACACCGACATAGGGCAAGAAGGATTACAATCTATATCAAGAACAATGAAATCTACGGGCACATAATTAATATTTGCAACAATAAGAACATCATTATTTCTTCCCATAGGTTTCTTAATAGTAGAATCCGCAAGATGCAAGTTTAGAGAGCAATCATCAAAATTACGGAAATCTAGCAAATCACACAAAGTTTTGGAGATAGTGGAGACACTAGCAACCAAATCACACAAAGCATAAAACTCATGATCTTTAATTTTAATTTTAATAGTTGGTTTCCACTCATCATAGAGTTTTCTAGGGATAGAAACTTTCAACTCAAGTTTTTCTTCATAAGATTGCATCAAGGCATCAACAATATGTTCGGTGAAGGCTTTATTATAAGTATGTGGAGAATTTAGCACGGATTGTAACAAGGAAATACAATCAATTAAAGAGCAACTTTCATAATTAAATTCCTTGAAATCCAATATAGTGGGTTTAGCAACATCTAGATTTTTATTTCTTTCAATCCCACTTTCATCAATTTCATCATAAAGATCTAAATACTCCGAATTTTTAGAACGCCTTCTAGGTAAAGGAAGATCATATTCAGTTTCATCAAGATTCATATTGCAAAACAAAGATTTAATAGGAGACACATCAATAACTTTTAGATCTTCATCTTTATTTTCATAGGAATTCGGTTTAGCGGCCATCTTATTGACTAAGGTGGCTTGCATATCCGAAATTTCAGCAGTCATCTTTTCTAGACGAGCAATTTGGAATCTTATACCATCAAATTCTTTAGACATATCATCAAGCTCTTTATTCATATAACCCATAAAACTTTTTTGTTCCTTAAGCTCATTTCTAAAGAAATTATTATGCTCAAATTGCAAAACCATAAACTTCCTAACGTTGTTTTCGATCTCCTCTAACCTTTTAAGGTGAATATCACCAAATCTTGGTTGAGCCATCGCGACAAACAAGCAAACAAACTAGCACACGAGCAAACAAAGGCAAACGGGCAAAAGAGGCAAATAGAGAGGGAGGATAGAGAGAGAGGGCGAATAAAATGGCAAGGGTGAATTCGGGGGGAGAGGAAAACGAGAGGCAAATGGCAAATAATGTAATGCGAGAGACAGGGATTGTGATGGGTACTTGTTATGTTGACTTTTTGCGTAGACTCCCCGGCAATGGCACCAGAAATTCTTTTTGCTACGTCTTGAGCTTGCGTTGGATTTCCCCGAAGAGGAAAGGATGATGCAGCAGAGTAGCGTAAGTATTTCCCTTAGTTTTTGAGAACCAAGGTATCAATCCAGCAGGAGGCCATGCTCAAGTCCCTCGTACCTGCACAAAACGATAACTACTCGCAACCAACGCGATTAGGGGTTGTCAATCCCTTCGCGGTCACTTACGAGAGTGAGATCTGATAGATAGAATATTTTTGGTATTTTTGGTATAAATATGCAAAGTAAAAGTAAAAGAAAAGTAAAAAAGCAAAGCAAGATTAAAGTAATGGAGATTGATATGATGAGAATAGACCCCGGGGCCATAGGTTTCACTAGTGGCTTCTCTCAAGAGCATAAGTATTCTACGGTGGGTGAACAAATTATTGTTGAACAATTGACAGAATTGAGCATAGTTATGAGAATATCTAGGCATGATCATGTATATAGGCATCACGTCCGTGACAAGTAGACCGAAACGATTCTGCATCTACTACTATTACTCCACTCATCGACCGCTATCCAGCATGCATCTAGAGTATTAAGTTAAAAACAGAGTAACGCCTTAAGCAAGATGACATGATGTAGAGAGATAAATTCATGCAATATGAAATAAACCCCATCTTGTTATCCTCGATGGCAACGATGCAATACGTGCCTTGCTTCCCCTTCTGTCACTGGGAAAGGACACCGCAAGATCGAACCCAAAGCTAAGCACTTCTCCCATGGCAAGAACTACCAATCTAGTTGGCCAAACCAAACGGATAATTCGAAGAGACTTGCAAAGATAACCAATCATACATAAAAGAATTCAGAGAAGATTCAAATATTATTCATAAATAGACTTTATCATAAACCCACAATTCATCGGTCTCAACAAACATACCGCAAAAAGAAGATTACATGAAATAGATCTCCACAAGAGAGGGGGAGAACTTTGTATTGAGATTCAAAGAGAGAGAAGAAGCCATCTAGCTACTAACTATGGACCCGAAGGTCTGAGGTAAACTACTCACACTTCATCGGAGAGGCTATGATGATGTAGAATCCCTCCGTGATGACGGCCCTCTTCCAGCGGAGCTCCGGAACAGGCCCCAAGATGGGATCTCGTGGATACAGAAAGTTGCGACGGTGGAATTAGGTTTTTGGCTCCTCTTCTGATCGTTTGGGGGTACGTAGGTATATATAGGAGGAAGGAGTACGTCGGTGGAGCTCCGAGGGGCCCACGAGGCAGGGGGCGCGCCCTAGGGGGGGTGCCCCCCACCCTCGTGACTGCCTCTTTTGTTCCTTGGCGCAGGGTCCAAGTCTCCTGGATCACGTTCGGTGAGAAAATCACGTTCCCGAAGGTTTTATTCCGTTTGGACTCCGTTTGATATTCCGTTTCTTCGAAACACTGAAATAGGCAAAAAACAACAATTCTGGGCTGGGCCTCCGATTAATAGGTTAGTCCCAAAAGTAATATAAAAGTGGAAAATAAAGCCCAATATAGTCCAAAACAGTAGATAATATATCATGGAGCAATCAAAAATTATAGATACGTTGGAGACGTATCAAAGAGTACCTCGTCCGTCCAAGTGGAAGCTTCTACCTCACGACAAGGTGAACCAAGTGTTGATACGGAAGCATCCACAAGCGGGACACATCAAGATGAAGAAAACGAGGAAGTACATCAAGATGAACGCCAACAACCTCCTTCTCCACCACGATAAGAGAACGACAACGTCAACAACGAAGAAGGCCAAGAAGAAGAACAAGATGAAGAAGATGTTCAACCAAGATCCAAGCAAAAGCTTTCACGAGTTCGAGCAAGAATTGCTAAAGATCATCTCGTCGAACAAATCTACAATGATATCCAAATCGGGAGAATCACTCGCTCAAAAACTCGTTTAGCTAACTTTTGTGAACACTATTCATTCATCTCTTGCATCGAACCTATGAAGGTTGAAGAAACATTGGAAGATCCAGATTGGATAAATGCCATGCATGAAGAGCTACACAACTTTGAGAGAAATCAAGTGTGGACATTGGTTGAAAAGCCCGACAACAACCACAACATCATTGGTACCAAATGGGTGTTTCGCAACAAGCAAGATGTAGATGGTCAAGTTGTCCGCAACAAAGCACGCCTAGTCGCCCAAGGCTACACTCAAGTCGAAGGTATGGACTATGGTGAGACATATGCCCCCGTTGCTAGACTTGAGTCCATTCGCATCTTACTTGCCTATGCTAATCATCATGATATCACCTTATACCAAATGGACATTAAAAGTGCTTTTCTAAATGGTGAAATTGAGGAGGAAGTTTATGTTAAGCAACCTCCCGGATTTGTCAATCCTAAGAAACCTAATCATGTTTACAAACTTCACAAAGCTCTTTATGGTCTTAAACAAGCTCCTAGAGCATGGTTTAAATGCTTGACCAAGTTCCTTATTGAAAAAGGCTTTGAAATTGGAAAAATAGATTCTATCCTTTTTACTAAAAGGGTTAATGGAGAACTATTTGTATGCCAAATTTATGTCGATGATATTATATTTGGATCAACTAACCCTCATTTTAGTGAAAAGTTTGGAAAGCTAATGTCGGAGAAGTTTGAGATGTCGATGATGAGTGAACTCAAATTCTTTCTCGGTTTGCAAATCAAGCAAACTAAGGAAGGCACCTTTGTATCTCAAACAAAGTACACCAATGACTTATTCAAGAAGTTCAATATGCAAGAATGCAAAGGTATGACTACACCCATGCCTACTAGCGGACATCTTGATTTAACCAAAGATGGTGAACCGGTTGATCAAAAGGTTTATCGCTCTATGATTGGTTCATTGTTATACCTATGTGCTTCACGTCCCGATATTATGCTAAGTGTGTGCATGTGTGCACGATATCAAGCTGCTCCTAAAGAATGTCATCTTAAGGCTGTGAAAACGATAGTGAGATACTTAATCCATACACCAAATTTTGGCATTTGGTATCCAAAGAGGGCTTCCTTTGATCTTGTTGGCTACTCTGATTCGGACTATGCCGGTGACAAGGTTGATAGAAAGTCAACTTCGGGTACTTGTCAATTTCTTAGTAGATCTCTTATCTCTTGGTCCTCCAAGAAACAAAACTCGGTATCCTTGTCCACCGCCAAAGCGGAATACATTACCGCTGGATCATGTTGTGCTCAATTACTTTGGATGACCCAAACTCTTAAAGATTATGGGATCAATGTGAAACATATTCCATTGCTATGTGACAATG
This sequence comes from Triticum urartu, assembly GCF_003073215.2. Lineage (NCBI taxonomy): Eukaryota > Viridiplantae > Streptophyta > Magnoliopsida > Poales > Poaceae > Triticum > Triticum urartu. The sequence continues at coordinate 422,759,921 of NC_053027.1, forward strand.
AAAGTGCTATCAAAATTGGTCATAATCCTGTACAACATTCTCGAACTAAGCATATTGAAGTTCGTCATCATTTCATTCGAGACCATGTTGCTAAGGGTGACATTGATCTTAAGCATGTTCGCACCGATAAGCAATTAGCAGATATATTTACTAAACCTCTTGATGAGAAAGTATTTTGCAGCTTGAGAGGTGAATTGAACATTATTGATGCTTCGAACTTGGAGTAGGAACTCCATTGGATTCATGCAAGACATGAGCTTATGACTAATCCATGATATATCTCTTATGATGACTATCTTATGTCATGGATATATTTGTACCCTGCATGTTATCTAACTCATGTAGGTACTTGGCTGAATCTAATTCTATGAGATTGCAACTCACTCAACATCTTGAGCAATCTCTACATCACCAAGTCTCTACACAATGGTGGTTGAAGACAAGGAAGCACAAAACCATTCAAACATATCCTTTGACAAATTCTATCATGATTGTCATTTTGGATACACAAGTGCTCTTCCTTGCAAAAACTAACCCATGTAGGTAGATGGACTCAAACTCCAAGTGGTGCTCCCAACTCTTGATGAGCTACATCAACCTTGAGCAACCCACACAAGTTCAACTACATGATCATGATCAACACCACCACCCAAGGTATGTTATTCCATCTTAGAGAAGCTTTACTCCAAGTCATGGGATAAAGCAACACAACAAGATGTGAATACATCAAGATGCTTTAACGAAAAATGGTAACCCCATTTTGAGCTTAAAACGATGAGTATGACCAAAGATCAAGTGATCTCACTTGACTCCTAAGTCAATATACTCTAACATAGGTGACTTTGTCACCGCCCAATTCTAGATGAAGTTCTCTTGTGTTCTTTTTGTGCTCTTGCATTTGTCTCATGCATAAACTTCATCTAGATTCTTTTTAGTTTCTTCTCTTTTATTTTCTGTTCTGCATTTTCTGCATTAAATTCCTTGCAAATCCTTGTGAGATCTTACTTGTCTAGTGAGCTGAGGTGACAAGTGTTTTCTCTGCGATGAACTCGGTCACACCGGGCTGTTTACTTCGGTCCAACCGAACCCTTTCGGTGCCACCAAAACACCAAACTCGGTGCTACCGATTTCACTACAGGAAAAACATCTTGCCACTTGTTTCTGAATTCTTTTTAATCCAGCTCCACTCAATGAATCTTGTCCTCGACCAGCATCCTATTCAACTTGCTGCTTTGTTTTGTGACTCAAGGACCAAACCCATCATGACAAAGATCCATAAGAACCCTTCTTGGAAATTGATGTCAAAGGGGGAGAGAGAGATCACATCAAAGCTTAATCATATCTATAAGGGGAGAGAATGCTCAAGGGAAGAAAGAGTAATCATCAAGGACCCCAGATGCTTGGTGTTCAAGAGGAGAAAAGTCACATGTCTTCAAGAGGGGAAAGACATGTTCATATTTGCTCGATTGCATTAGCTCTGTTTATTTCCTTTGAGCTCTGTTTTTGCTCTGATTTCCTGTTCCCCATCTTCTCCCAGCATCCCATGCTAGATTCAGGGGGAGCAAGACATCTAAGGGAAGGAAATCCTTGAATTTATTGCACATCTTTACCTTTGGGGACATGTTTATATCCAATGTGGTACTTAGTACTCACTCTACATGTCATCCCAGTCTTGGTACTCTTGTGGTTTCTCTTGTTTTCTCTGGCCAGTAGGTGTATCTGTGTTATCTAACCTTGTTTACGCAGGTTCATCCCATCCTAAGCCAACTCAAGACCACAAGGTAAGTATATGCATCACAGTCATGTGAATGAGAATTTCTTGCTGATGTACATACTTTTTGCAAGGACTCATGAGCATGAAGGTACATTTCTCATATTTTCTTCATTTGCTCTGATGCATATAGACAAGATACATGTAACACATTGTTTACTCTGTCATGTTTATGCATTCACATGCTCCTATATTCCATAATCACATGATTGCATACATATAGGGGGAGCCTATGCAAGTTACATGTCATTCCAAAGCTTTACCTACTACTCTTAATATCTTGATCTAAAGCTTTGATGTATGTTGTCATCAATTACCAAAAAGGGGGAGATTGAAAGCACAAGTGCTCCCTAGGTGGTTTTGGTAATTAATGTCAACATATCTCTTGTTGGACTAACATTTTTATCTAGTATGTTTCAGACAAGTTCAACAGTGAAGTGGCATGGACTAGAGGATGTGAAACCCCTTCAAGATGCTAAGGACAAAGGATTGGCTCAAGCTCAAAGCTCAAGACTCTACATTTTCTATTTTAGTGATCCAAGATCACATTGAGCCTATAGGAAAAGCCAATACTATCAAGGAGGGATGAGGTGTTGCTTAATGAGGCTCTTGCTCCAAAACCCTCAACTACTTTCTCACATCCACATATGACCTAAACCAAAAGTCAAACTCGGACCCACCGATTCTTCCTATCCGGCGCCACCAAGTTTCAAATGTCATAGCCACTGCCACAAACCCTAGGCCACTCGGTCTCACTGATAGGGATCTCGGTCTCACCGAGATGGGATTGCAAACTCTCTGTTTCCTATTGCAATACTTTTGGTCTCACCGAAACTTGCGATCGGTCCCACCGAAACTGTAATGTAAAATCTCTGGTTCCCTTTTGTAACATTTCGGTCTCACCGAAATGAGCGATCGGTCCCACCGAGTTTACCTGACCAACTCTCTGGTTTGCTTATTACCAAAATCGGTCTCACCGAGTTTGTGTAACCGGCCTCACCGAGATTACGTTATGCCCTAACCCTAATCATATCGGTCCTACCGAGTTGCATGCCGGTCCCATCGAAAACCCTAACGGTCACTAGCTTTGCTAAATCGGTCCGACCGAGTTTAACCATTCGGTCCCACTGAGTTTGGAAAGTTATGTGTAATGGTTAGATTTTGTGTGGAGGCTATAAATACCCCTCCACCTCCTCTTCATTCATGGAGAGAGACATCAGAACATGCCTACACTTCCAATACATATTTTCTGAGAGAGAACCACCTACACTTGTGTTGAGACCAAGATATTCCATTCCTACCATATGAATCTTGATCTCTAACCTTCCCCAAGTTGCTTTCCACTCAAATCTTCTTTCCACAAAATCCATATCCTGTGAGAGAGAGTTGAGTGTTGGGGAGACTATCATTTGAAGCACAAGAGCAAGGAGTTCATCATCAACACACCATTTGTTACTTCTTGGAGAGTGGTGTCTCCTAGATTGGCTAGGTGTCACTTGGGAGCCTCTGACAAGATTGTGGAGTTGAACCAAGGAGTTTGTAAGGGCAAGGAGATCGCCTACTTCATGAAGATCTACCACTAGTGAGGCAAGTCCTTCGTGGGTGATGGCCATGGTGGGATAGACAAGGTTGCTTCTTCGTGGACCCTTCGTGGGTGGAGCCCTCCGTGGACTCGCGCAACCGTTACCCTTCATGGGTTGAAGTCTCCATCAACGTGGATGTACGATATCACCACCTTTCGGAACCACGACAAAAACATCCGTGTCTCCAATTGCGTTTGAATCTTCCAAACCCTTCTCTTTACATTCTTGCAAGTTGCATGCTTTACTTTCCGCTGCTCATATACTCTTTGCATGTTTGCTTGATATGTATTGTGTTTGTTAAACTTGTGCCTAAACTCCACTTCAACCTAAAAAATTTAAAAACTGTAACTTTTAGCACTTAGTGTCTAATCACCCCCCCCCCCTCTAGACACCTCTTCTCGATCCTTTCAGTTCGGGCATTTACCGGAGTACAGGGGGGTTACCGGAACCCCCTGGGGAGTCAATGGGCCTTATTAGGCCTTAGTGGGAGAGAGGAGGAGGCAGCCAGGTGGAGGGCGCGCCCCCCAAAACCCAATCCGAATTGGGTGGGGGTCGGCCCCCCTTTCCTTACCTCTCTCTCCCTCTTCCTTCTTCTCCTACTCCTACTAGGAAGGGCGAAACCTACTCCTACTGGGAGTAGGACTCCCCCCTTTGGGCGCGCCCTATGAGGGCCGGCCCTCCCCTCCTCCACTCCTTTATATACGGGGGAGGGGGGCACCCCATAGACACACAAGTTGATTGTTTAGCCATGTGCGGTGCCGCCCTCCACATAATTCCACATCAGTCATATCGTTGTAGTGCTTAGGCGAAGCCCTGCGTCGGTAACTTCATCATCACCGTCATCATGCCGCTGTGCTGACGAAACTCTCCCTCGGCCTCAGCTGGATCAAGAGTACGAGGGACGTCACCGAGATGAACGTGTGCAGATCGCGGAGGTGCCGTGCATTCGATACTTGATCGGTTGGATCACGAAGATGTTCGACTACATCAACTGTGTTTCATAATGCTTCCGCTTTCGGTCTACGAGGGTACGTAGACGTACTCTCCCCCTCTCGTTGCTATGCATCTCCTAGATAGATCTTGCGTGATCGTAGGATTTTTTTGAAATACTGCATTCCCCAACACAGGGGGCCCACAAGGTCGGGGGGTGCACCCAGGGGGTAGGGCGCACCCTCCACCCTTGTGGCTGGCTGGTGGGCCCCCTATGGTATTTTCTTCGCCCAATATTTTTTATATATTCCAAAAACATGCTCCTTGAAGTTTCAGGACTTTTGGAGTTGTGCAGAATAGGTCTCTAATATTTGCTCCTTTTCTAGTCTAGAATTCCAGCTGCTGGCATTCTCCCTCTTCATGTAAACCTTATAAAATAAGAGAGAATAGGCATAAGTATTGTGATATAATGTGTAATAACAGCCATAATGCGATAAATATCAATATAAAAGCATGATGCAAAATGGGCGTATCAACTCCCCCAAGCTTAGATCTCGCTTGTCCTCAAGCGAAAGTCGAAATCGAAAAATATGTCCACATGTTTAGAGATAGAGGTGTCAATAAAAATAAAATACAGACATGAGGGCATCATGATCATCTTTAGAACAACAATATAATGCCATATAATTTCTTATGCTAAAGTAATAATTCGTTCACAAGGTAGAGTATGAATCAGAAACTTCATTGAAAACTAACAAGCTATGATCTCAGTCATTGAAGCAATTGCAATTTACCATAACATCGAAAAGAGTCAATATAAGAGCTTTTCAGCAAGTCCACATACTCAACTATCATTTAGTCTTTCACAATTCCTAACACTCACGCGATACTTATGGGTTCAAAGCTTCAATCGGACACATAGAAAGATAGGGGCTTATAGTTTTGCCTCCCAACCTTTTACCTCAAGGGTAATGTCAACGATAATACTTTATGAAAACCTACATCCAAGTGGGTATATATATCCGGATCTCTCCAACACATAGAGCTTGCCCAAGGAAAAAGTGTAAAAAGGGAAAGGTGATGATCACCATGACTCTTGTATAAGGGTAGGAGATAAAAGTAAAAGATAGGACCTTCGTAGAGGGAAGCAGAGGTTGTCATGCGCTTTTATGGTTGGATGTACAAAATCTTAGTGCAATAATAGAACATCACTTTATATTTCCACTTATGATAAGGAACTTTATTATGTAGTCCGTCGCTTTTATTTCTTACATATCTCAAGTTCATATAAAGCTTATTTTCTTCACACTAATAGATCATACATATTTAGAGAGAAATTTTTATTGCTTGCACCGATGGCAACTTACTTGAAGGATCTTACCCAATCCATAGGTAGGTATGGTGGACTTTCATGGCAAAACTAGGTTTAGGGATGTTTGGAAGCACAAGTAGTATCTCTACTTGGTGCAAATAATTTGGCTAGCATGAGAGGGAAAGGAAAGCTCAGCATGTTGGATGATCCATGACAATATAACTTCTATTCGGATATAAGAAAACATAACCTATTATGTTGTCTTCCTTGTCCAACATCAACCTTTTAGCATGTCATACTTTAATGAGTGCTCACAATTAAAAAAGATGTCCAAGATAGTATATTTATATGTGAGGCCTCTCTTTCTTTATTACTTCCTATTAATTGCAACAATGACCAAAACTATGTTTGTCAACTCTCAGCAACTTTTATTCATCATACTCTTTGTATGTGAAGTCATTAATCTCCATAAGATCAATATATGATCTTTTTATTTCTTTTTGTTCTTTCTTTTATTTAATTCCCTCAATATCATAGCAAGAAAGCAAAGCCCTTAACTCAAAACTACTCTTAATTATATATATCTCAAGGACTCGATTACATAGAGGGAACATAAAGCAAAACTCAAGGCTAGGTCATACGAAAAACTTTATTCTACTAGATCAAGATATAACCAAAAGGATCAAACTAAGAAAAGCGATAAAGATAAAGATGTGAAGGTGATACGATACCGGGGCACTCCCCCAAGCTTGGTAGTTGCCAAGGGGAGTGCCCATACCCATGTAATTATGTCTCTTTCTTCGGAGGTGGTGATGATGGAGTTGTTGATGAAGTAGGCTTGTCATCCATCTTCCAAGGCATAGGCTCACCACCATAAAAAGATGAACAAGTCTCCGGGATCCTCAAATGTGCAGCCAAACTCATCCTCTTAAATCTGTATTCATACTCATAGTTTTGGTTTTTCATGTCATAGATCTCGGCTTGGAGGTGCTCGATTTTCTCATGAAGCTTGAAGATGGCCTCCCCAATGTTCTTGGCATCTAGCTTGTGATCATTGGTGAACTCCGCGATCATCATGTGATTGGTGTTGAGTCCACGCTCCACCATCCCTTGGCACTTGAAAACTTGTTGCTCCATTGCTTCAAGTCTTGTCTCCACGCTTCCGGTCTTCTTAGGCCCATCAACAGCGCGGATGTGCAGCACCCCCTCATGCATCTCAATGGCTTGAGGGTGTCGCAACACCCCCGCAAGGTAGGGGTTGATGACCTTCTCGAAAAACTTGTCCTTGGGGGTGCTTGGAGACGTCATGGTGACCTCAGAGGCGGAGGCAGTGGGGGGACGAGCGGGGGCCAGACCCCCCCCCCCCCATGGTTCCCCGCCCCCCCCCCAACGAACTCCAGCAGGGACTAGTACTAATAGTTTAGGCATAATTATCCGACCATCAGGCCATTAGTGCATGGGCTAAACTCATGTAAAGCCCAAAACGCAAGAAGGGCCAAGGCTGCAGCCTGCATAATACGCATGTATACGCTGGTACCCATCCACATCTCAATCGATCAACGATGAACGACACACACGCGACTAGCTTCCTGGAGACCTCGACTCTTTCGTCCGCGACGCGCCGCTAGCCGCTGGCGCTAGGGCTTCATTGACGCCGGTCGCCGGGCGTCACGCCGCCGTGTTTCGCCCGTCGTCGATTGCTGATTCGTGAAGCTGCCGTCGACCGCGCATCAATCCAGGCAGCCGCACGGAATCGCCACAAGCCCACACTGAATTACTAACTGATCCTGTCCCGTGATCAGAGAAGGAGGTATTATTGTCTACCGACTATAGTCTACAGGTTCATACTACTCGTCAGTTTGATTCAACAAATCAATTGATCAACTGTTAGTACTTACTACTTAGTGTTTAGTGACTTAGTATATTTAGGCACTTGTCACATCAATTCCAGATTACATGTCTGCTTTGTACTTATATAAGAACTGCATAGGTCATGAGGAAGAGGAAGACACCGTCGATAAGTAATTTTTTCAAGCCAATTGCTTCAAACTCTACAGTTGAAAATGCAAATGCAACCGTGGAGGTCGATGTCATAGAGCAACCCACTGATCATAATGTCCCCAATCTCAGTTCAGTTGATATGCCACCCCCCGAGCAAAATATTGAGGCATCTGTATAAGTAGAAGTTCTAGAACAACAAAGAATCAGAAGCACACCATTCGAGCGAGACCTTGGAAAGCGCAAACAGATTTGGGAACTCCTTCTTGATAAGAAAAATGAAGCACGCCAATTCTATATTTCTGAAGGCCGATACATGCCATACATGAGAGAGTATCCGTATAATGATGATCCACCGAAACATCGTCGGCGTTTCCAGTACAGTTGGTTCAAGGATTTTGAATGGCTGGAGTTTTCACCTTACACAAAGCGTGCATATTGCTTCCATTGTTTCCTCTTCTCAAGAAAGCCGATTGGGAAGTGCGACTCAGAAACATTTACTGTTTTGGGCTTTGATAGGTGGAAGAAGGTGAATAATGGGAAAGAGTGTGCTTTTTTAACTCATATGGGTAAAGATGCTGGTTCAGCCCATAACTTCTCAGTTCGTTGCTATGATAATTTTAAAAACAACACGACTCATATTGATAAGGTGTATGGGAAAGTAACCACAAAAACGATTTTAGATGCAAGGCTAAGGCTCAAAGTAATAATTGATTCCATCCGGTAAGCAATATTTTTCTTCCATCTTATGTTACAATAATTAAAATATTGTATGTTGTAGTATCCTAACAAAACAATTATATGATATGATGCAGGTGGTTAACATTCCAGGCTTGTGCTTTTAGAGGGCATGATGAATCTCCAGGATCCATTAACGGGGGTAATTTCCTAGAACTGGTAAAACTTTTGGCTTCTTATAACAAGTAGGTGAAAGATGTTGTCTTGGAAAATGCTCCTGGAAACGCAAAGTACACATCTCATCAGGTTCAAGAGGAAATTCTTGCTATACTTTCTCGTAAGGTGCAAAGAACAATTAGAGAAGAAATTGGTGATAGCAAATTTTGTATAATGGTTGACGAAGCTCGCGATGAATCCAAGACAGAGCAAATGGCATTGGTCCTCCGGTTTCCTGACACTGAAGGATTCATACAGGAGCGTTTTGTTGATGTCATTCATGTGAATGACACTCTTGCATTGACTCTTAAGGAGACAATTTGCACTGTTCTAGAAGATAACAATTTAAATGTGAAAGATATCAGAGGTCAGGCCTATGACGGGGCCAGTAATATGCGAGGGGAGTGGAACGGATTGAAGGCTTTAATTCTGAAGGCGTGCCCTTATGCATATTACATTCATTGTATGGCGCATCAGCTTCAATTGGCCCTTGTTGCAGCATCACGAGAGGTACATGAAGTGCATAATTTTTTTCAACATGCCAATTTTGTCATAAATGTTGTTAGTGCTTCACCTAAACGCAATGATGAGTTACTAGCAAATCAAGCCGCCGAAATTGCACGTGAAATTGAACTGGGGGATCTTGATACGGGAAAAGGGGCAAACCAGATAGGTTCTTTACAGAGACCAGCAGACACTAGATGGAGTTCACACTTCAAGTCAATTCGGAGCTTGAGGAAGATATTTGGTGCCACAATTATAGTCCTACGAAGTATAGCGAATGATCGTTCGGTGACACAATATTCCCGTGGAGATGCTGGAGGCGCCCTAAGGATAATTGTTTCTTTTGATTTTGTGTTCATTTTGCACCTCATGGAGAGTATTATGAAAATCACAGATGTCTTGTGCCAAACACTCTAGAAGAAATCTATGGACATTTTGAATGCATTAGATACACTCTCTAACACTAAGATGCTCCTCGCTGATCTAAGAGAGGAAGGATGGGAACCTCTCATAGAGGAGGTTAAGGCCTTTTGTGTGAAGCATGAAATTGAGATCCTAGATATGAGTCGCAAGTATGTCCCTTTCCTCTACTGTATAATAGAATAATATTAATCGCATATGCTTTACTCTAACACATATTCTGTATTTGTAATTTACAGGTATGTTGATGTGACTAAGTCCTTCACCACTACAAAGCAGATGTGTTCAATGTGGCGATAGATCAACAAGTGGTTGAGCTAAATGACCGATTTAGTGTTCAGAATACAGAGCTAATGACACTCTGTGCATCCTTGGATCCAAGGCATGACTCATTTGACATATCAAAGATTTGCATGCTTGTGGACAAATTCTATCCAGCGGATTTTTCTAGTCAAGAGCAGGCTCGCCTGGAGTCACAACTTCCACACTATCAGTTAGATGTTTGCAACCATCCAGAGCTGAATTCTTCGTCATCACTGGCTGATTTGACCATTGCATTGCATAAAACGGGTAAAGCCTCTGTGTATCCAATGGTTTATAGATTATTGCGCTTGGTCATCACTCTCCCGGTGTCAACTGCAACTGCGGAGAGAGCTTTTTTAGCAATGAAGATTATCAAGACGCGTCTCCGAAGTAAAATGGGTGACGATTTTCTTCGACCTTACATGGTTGTATACATTGGGAAGGAAATAGCTGCAAAGTTCAATGTTAATGAGATTATTGATTTGTTTGATCGACCGGCTGGGGGCCGTAGATCTACATTCAAACTAGTAGAAATGTAGTCTTTTTATTGTAAAGCTTATACTGTTACATGTTTGATATCGCTACAATATTCAAGACTTGAAATATTTTTGTGTTATGTCTCCTGTGTGCTTCAATGTGTTCTTCGCCCCCCATGGTGAAATCCTGGCTCCGCCCCTGGGTGACCTAGATCCGTCAGAAAAATAGCTCGAAATAAGAACAGGAGATATTTGCGTGGTACGGTGGTCAAAACCTTTGGGAGATTATATAATGAATTTTTACCGACCAAAAGAAGTATCGTGCAAGAAAACAGAGTCTGGAGAGCACACGAGGTGGCCACAAGGACAGGGCACGCGCCCAAGGGGGTAGGGCGCGCCCTCCACTCTTGTGGTGGCCTCGTGTCTCTTTTGGAATACTTTTAATTTTCATAATTTTCTAAGTATTCCAAAATGGAGAAATTTATCATTGGAAACGTTTTGGAGTCGGTTTACTTACCGTACCACATACCTATTACTTTTTGGAGTCTGAAACATTCTGGAAAGTGTCCCTTATGTAATCCAGGGTTACAATATCAATTATATTGGTCTCAACATTTATGGGAGTACCTGAGATATAATGTTTGAGTCTTCGACCATTTACCACTTTCAGATTTTTGCCTTTGGCATTGTTAATTTTTATGGCATCAGAACGATAGACCTCCTCGATGATGTAAGGACCTTCCCATTTAGAGAGAAGCTTTCCTGCAAAAAATCTTAAACAAGAGTTGTATAGAAAAACATGATCACCTACATTAAATTCACGCTTTCGTATCCTTTTATCATGCCATCTTTTAACTTTTTCTTTAAACAACTTGGCATTCTTATAAGCTTGGGTTCTCCATTGATCAAGTGAGCTAATGTCAAATAACCTCTTCTCACCGGCAAGTTTGAAATCATAATTGAGCTCTTTAATAGCCCACTATGCCTTATGTTCTAGCTCAAGAGGTAAGTGACATGCTTTTCCATAAACCATTTTATACGGAGACATACCCATAGGATTCTTCTAAGCAGTTCTATAAGCTCATAATGCATCGTCAAGTTTCTTAGACCAATTCTTTCTAGATCTATTAACAGTCTTTTGTAAAATTAATTTAATCTCTATATTGCTCAATTCTACTTGACCACTAGACTGAGGATGATAACGAGATGCAATTCTATGATTAACATCATACTTAGCAAGCATTTTATGGAAAGCACCATGAATAAAATGTGAACCACCATCAGTCATTAAATATCTAGGGACTCCAAACCTCAGAAAAATAACTTCTTTAAGCATCTTAATAGAAGTGTTATGATCATCACTACTAGTTGGAATAGCTTCTACCCACTTAGTAATCTAATCAACAACAACTAAAATATGTGTATACCCATTAGAGGAAGGAAAAGGTCCCATATAATCAAAGCCCCAAACATCAAATGGTTCAATAACAAGTGATTAGTTCATAGGCATTTCCTGACGTCTACTAATATTACCAATTCTTTGACATTGATCACAAGACAAGACAAACTTACGAGCATCCTTGAAGAGAGTAGGCCAATAGAAACCGGATTGCAATACCTTATGTGCAGTTCTATCTCTAGCGTGGTGTCCTTCGTAAGACTCGGGGTGGCACTTGTGTAGGATCCGTTCCTATTCATGCTCAGGTACACAACGTCTAATAACACCATTTACTCCTTCTTTATAAAGGTGTGGATCATCCCAAAAGTAATGTCTTAAATCATAGAAAAACTTTTTCTTTTGCTGGTATGTGAAACTAGGTGGTATAAATTTAGCAACAATATAATTAGCATAATCAGCATACCATGGAGTATTATGAGAAGCATTTATGACATTTAATTGCTCATCACGAAAGCTATCATCAATAGGCAGTGGGTCATCAAGAACATTTTCTAACCTAGACAAGTTGTCTGCAACGGGGTTCTCAGCTCCCTTTCTATCAATAATATGCAAATCAAATTCTTGTCGCAAGAGAACCCATCTAATGAGTCTAGGTTTAGCATATTTATTTTCCATAAGATATTTAATAGCAGCATGATCAGTGTGAACAGTTACTTTGGAATCAACAATATAAGGTCTGAACTTATCACATGCAAATACAATTGCTAAAAATTATTTTTCAGTGGTAGCATAAGTTCTTTGGGCACTGTCTAGAGTTTTGCTAGCATATTGGATACCATTTAATTTCTTATCAACTATTTGTCATAATCACTAGCATCACACATAATTTCAAAGGGTAAATTCCAATCAGGTGGCTGAACAATAGGAGCAGAAATCAAGGCTTTCTTAAGTATTTCAAATGCTTCTACACAATCATCATAAAAAACTAAAGGAACATATTTTTTTAAGAGATTAGTGAGAGGCCTAGAAATTTTAGAGAAGTCTCTCGTAAACCTCCTACAGAAACCAGCATGACCAGGGAAACTTCTTATACCTTTGATATCTTTAGGACACGACATCTTTTCAATAGCATCTACTTTAGCTTTATCAACTTCAATACCTCTTTCAGAAATTTTATGCCCCAAGACAATACCTTCATTAACCATAAAGTGGCACTTCTCCCAATTCAAGACAAGATTAGTTTCTTCACATCTCTGCAAAACTCGATCAAGGTTGTTTAATCAATCATCAAAATAAGTTCCGTAAATGGAGAAATCATCCATGAAAACCTCAACAATCTCTTCACAAAAAACAAAGAATATAACAGTCATACATCTTTGAAAGGTAGCAGGTGCATTGCATAATCCAAGATGCATAGATGCATACATCTATAAGCAAAGGTACCGAAAGGGCAAGTAAAAGTGGTTTTTTCTTGATCATCTTTTGACACAGGTATTTGAGAGAAACTAGAATAACCATCTAGAAAGCAAAAATGTGTCTGCTTGGGTAATCTTTCTAGCATTTGATCAATAAAAAGTAGAGGGTAATGATCCTTTCTAGTAGCTTTATTTAATTTGTGGAAATCAATTACCATTCTATAACCTGTAACAATTCTTTATGGAATCAATTCATTCTTATCATTAGGAACAACAATAATACCTCCTTTCTTAGGGAGACAATGAATATGACTTACCCATTGACTCTCAGCAATAGGATAAATTATACATGCCCCCAGAAGCTTTAGTATTTCATTCCTTACCACTTCTTTCATCTTAAGATTTAACCGTCGTTGATGATCAACAACTGGTTTAGCATCTTTCTCCAATTTAATTTTGTGCTGACAAAGAGTGGGACTAATGCCCTTAAATCATCGACAGTATATCCAATAGCGGCACGGTGCTTCTTCAGAGTTTTCAATAATTTATTTTCTTCATGCTCTGAAAGGTTAGCACTAATAATAACAGGATATATCTTCTTTTCATTAAGATAAGCATATTTCAGAGTATCAGGTAATTGTTTAAGCTCAAACACGGGATCACCCTTTGGGGGAGGAGGATCCCCAAGGATTTCAACAGGCAAATTGTGTTTCAAAATAGGTCATCAATTAAAGAATACTTCATCTATTTCCCTTCTTTCATTCATAAACATATCATTTTCATGATCTAACAAATATTGTTCTAAAGGATCAGCAGGAGGCACGACAATAGAAGCAAGACCAATAATTTCATCCTTACTAGGCAATTCTTTATCATGGGGTTGTCTACAAAATTTAGATAAATTAAAATCATGAGACATATCCCCTAACCCAATAGTAACAATGTCTTTCTCGCAATCTATCTTGGCATTAACAGTATTCAAGAAAGGTCTGCCAAATATAATGGGACAAAAATTATCTTGTGGGGAACCAAGAAACAAGAAAATCAGTGGGATATTTTATCTTCCCACACAAGACTTCAACATCTCTAACAATCCCAATTGGTGATATAGTTTCTCTATTAGCAAGCTTAATAGTAACATCAATATCTTCTATCTCAGCAGGTGCAATATCATTCATAATTTCTTTATATAAGGTATAAGGAATTGCACTCACACTAGCACCCACATCACATAAGCCATGATAACAGTGGTCTCCAATTTTAACAGAAACAACATGTCTATGTTTATCTTTCATATTTGGTTTAGCAATTCTAGCAGCTTCATCACAGAAATAAATAACACGCCCATCAATATTTTCAACTAAGAGATCTTTAACCGTAGCGATACTAGGTTCAAATTTAATTTGTTCAGAGGGTTTGGGTGCTCTAATATTACTTTTATTAACCACAGTTGAAGCTTTAGCATGATCCTTTATTCTAACAGGGAAAGGTGGTTTCTCGATATAAGCAGTCGGAACAATAGGATCAACATTATAAGTAATAGTGTCTTCTTCAACTTTAATAGGTTCTACTACTTTAACTTCAATGGGAGGATGATATTTAAACCACTTCTCCTTAGGGAGATTAATATGAGTAGAAAAAGATTCACAAAAAGAAGCTACTATCTCAAAGTCAAGTCCATATTTAGTGCTAAAATCATGAAAAGCATCGGTATCCATAAAAGATTTAACACAATAAAACTTAAGGTTTATACCTGACTCTTTACCCTCGTCGAGATACCAATCTTTAGAGTTGCGTTTAATTCTTTCCAATAAATCCCATTTGAATTCAATATCCTTCTTCATATAGGAACCAGTACAAGAAGTATCGAGCATGGATCGATCATTATGAGAAAGCCAAGCATAATTTTTTTGAATAATAATTTCTCTTGAGAGCTCATGATTGGGGCATGAATATAACATTGACTTAATCCTCCCCCAAGCTTGAGCAATACTTTCTCCTTCACGAGGCCAGAAATTATATATATAATTCCGATCACGATGAACCAGATGCATAGGATAAAACTTCTGATGAAATTCCAATTTCAATTGGTTGTAGTTCCATGACCCAATATCATCCAATAGCCTATACCATGTCAATGCCTTTCCCTTCAAAGATAAAGGGAAGACTTTCTTCTTGACAACATTCTCGGGCATACCTGCAAGCTTAAATAATCCACAAACTTCATCCACATAAATTAGGTGCACATCAGGATGTAATGTTCCATCTCCTGCATAAGGATTAGCTAGCAGTTTCTCTATCATACCCGAAGGAATTTCATAATAAATATTTTCAGTAGGTGCAGTAAGTTGAGGAGAAACTAATTGTGGTTCCGGTCGAGGTGAAGATACCCCGAACAAACCCCTCAAAGGATTATTTTCCATAGTAACAAGTGACAGTAAATTTCAGAACACTATATAAATGTTTCCTTACCAAATTCTGCTTACCAAAGGCGCTTCACTCCCCGGCAACAACGCCAGAAAAGAGTCTTGATGACCCACAAGTATAGTGTATCTATCTTACTCATTTTGATAAGTAAGAGTGTTGAACCCAACTAAAAGAGCAATCATGCCCTTACATCATGTTTTGATGTTGATGACAATATACATGTAGGGGACTAACAATGGCTGTCAAGTAAATCTCAGGTATTACTCCCCGGTTCATCGATGTGTGTGGATCAAGAGCTTAGAAGTGATTTTACTCAAGGATGAAGCATAAAAGTTGATTACATACTTGTTTTCTTGAGTATAGGATCCCGCACTATTAAGAGGGGATCGATAGGGTTAGTTAAAGGCTTGCTCTTGCCAAAAACCTCTTGACCATACTGCACATGCCGAAAACCTTCATGTTCTGTCTCTTGGCTGCCAGATGTCCGGGCTTCATGCCGGATGTCCGGGCTGCACGCCGGATGCCCGGCCTCCTTGCCGGATATCCGGGCCTAGCCATCCAGAGAGCAGTTGTATACTGAGCTACACGCCGGATGTCTGGGCTTTCCCCGGATGTCCAGGCCTTCCTGTTACGCCGGATGTCCGGGCCCCATTCGGGATATCCGGGCATAGCTATCCAGAGAACATCTTTATGCTGGGCTGCGCGCGGGATGTCCGGCCACCTGCCGAATGTCCGGGCCTTCCTGATATGTCGTATGTCCGGCCCCTCTATTCTTTTGTTCTGCCTTTGTTTTGTTCCTCGTAGCTTACCAAGCCGGATGTCCGGCCCCTTGCCCGGATGTCTGGCCTGCTCACTCACTTACACTACAACAGCCATATTTGAGCTCACACTATATGTAGCCCTTCTTCCCCATGGGAGAGGGTTGACCACTCACTTTGAACAAACCCTAGAACACATTTCACTCTCTCTCTCACTCCTCCACACCAAATCTTAGATCCCCAAGGGATTTCAGAGCTTTCGAGAGAAGTTGTCCGATCAAGTGATAGATTCACTCCTTCTCCTTCTTTGTGCCAAAGGAATTCATGATTTGAGCAAGTCTTGAGCTTTTCCCCATCGTTCTTGTTACTATTGGAGGTTGGAGACTCCTAGGCGGTAGGAGTCTTTCGGAGAGGAATCGACCTTTGTGATTACCCCCAGAAAAGTTTGTGACGGTTTGGAGACCACCCCAAGGTCTACCACTAGTGGTTGAGAAACGCCTTCGTGGTGTTGTCTCAAAGGGATAATAGGGTGAGCCTTCGTGGCGTTGGTGTGCCTTCATGGTAACATCCACCTCTCTAACGGTGATGTAGCTTCCCTCCAAGGAAGTGAACATCGGCATACATCCTCGTCTCCCGGAGTTGCGGTTATTCCTAACCCTAACTCTCTACTTTTGGTTACTTGTCTCTTAGTACTTACTCATATCATATTGTGCTTTCTTACTTACATACTTGTGTTACTTGATTAGCACTTAGTACTACACTTACAATTGTTAGGCTCATCTTCATATTCCGCATTATTGCCTAAAATTGCTAAGTAATAATTAAAATTTGTAATTGTACCTATTCACCCCCTCTAGGTCTGTCTCGATCCTTTCAATTGGTATCAGAGTATCGTGCTCTATTCTTGTGGCTTAACCGCCCTAGAGCGAGATGAACCCCGATGGGACTCCCCTTGTTACAGATCCGAAGGATAAAGGTGAGGCTTCTTCAGAAGTCAAGTCCTTTACTTCTGAGGATCTGGAACGGGCCCTTGCTAAGCAAAAAGAGGAGCATGATGCTTCTCTTGAGGCCTTGGTCCAAATGAGACTAGCCACATTGTCCACGGTGCATGCACCACTTTCTGGATGTGCGGCTTCAAGGCCAACTATGCCTACTCCGTCACTTGGTCAACAACCTCCTAACAATGATCACTCCAGTGTTCCTTGGCTTTATGCAATACCCCAAGTTGAGAAACCAAAATATAACCCTCAAGGCAAACCTCCTTTACTTGATGCCACTGCCGCTTTTGCCTTGTGGAGAGTTGCTATGCAGGATCATCTTCGATATGGAAACGATGAGATGCTGGAGATCTTGGAGTATGGTTACCATGTGGTTGATCCAAAGAATCCTACACCAAGAGAAGTTTATGACAAGAATCTCAATGACACTGCAACCATGTGTATAAGGAGAGGTATGGTTGAAAAGCAAAGGAGACCTTTCATACACATCACAAGTGCAAAGGAACTATGGGAAAGTATTATAAGATCCAAGACTGGTACCTCCACCCTCCGGAGTGCTCAATATGAAATTGTCAAGGGGCAATTGCAAAACTTCTGTATGGATAAAGGTGAAACTCCCAATCAACTCCTTGAGCGTCTCATGACTGTCACTGCTGACATTGAGTCGTGTGAGTGTGACAAGACACAAGATGGATTCAACATGACTAAGCGATTTCTTGTGGACAAGTTGCTTCATGCCCTTGCCCCATATCACCACCAAATGGTGTGGGACATAAGACAACACCATGCCTTCAAGGAAATGACTACAAATGACATCATATCCACCTTCCAACTATTTGAAGAGTCAAAGGCAAATGCCACAAAACATCTTGCCATGCATGGTACTCCAACATCAAAGATCAATCTTGCATTGAGGGCCAAGCATGTATGTGAAGATGAGCAAAGTGAAGAAGAATATGATGATGATGATGATGAAGATGGTGATGAGGTTGAATCCAATGAGGGCCCTTCATATGAAGACATGGCTCTCTTTGTCAAGAAGTTTAGCGCGGGAAAATTTAAGGGAAGATTTCAAAAGAAGAAAGTAAGAAAATGCTACAACTATGAAGAAACCAACCACTTCTCCAACGAGTGTCCTTATGAGAAGAGGGAGGATAAACCAAGGTTTCCTAAGACCTTTCCCAAGAAGAAGTTGCCAAATCCTTTGAACTCCAAGCTCAAGAAGAGAGATGGGAAAGCAATGGTTGCTCAAGAAGAATCCGACCCGGATGATGTTAGTGGTGTTGCCGGAGTTGCTCAAGATTCTCAAAACACGTTGAGGCTAGTCAACAAGAGTGGTGATGTTGTCACCTACAACTATATGAAGGACTACAAGGGCAACGCTCACAAGTGCCTAATGGCAAAGGCCATGTTAGAAGAAGGACATGACCAAAGCTGTCTCGACAAGGTCAAGGTAACTCCAAGATCATATCCTCCTCTTTTCACTCCTCCTACTCCTAGTGATGAGTATCTTGATGCGGAGGATAGTCATGAGGATGATGATGATATAGATGATCCTATGCTTGCTAAACTAAATAAGTTCATGTGCTCCCTCAAAGGAAAGAAGCTCACTATGTTTCGTATGCTTATGGAGATGGTGAGTAAGCACACCATCACCATTAAGGAACTCGAAACCCTCGTCACCGAGGAAAAGGAAAAATATGAAATCCTTGAGCAGAAAGTCCAGTATGAGGAAACACGAAATGATGATCCATGCTTGAAAATTGGTGCAAACATTGATGTTCATACTAAATATCTTGCCTCCTTGAAAAAGGCTAATGACTCTTGCGAAGAGTTGATGAATGATAAAAGTAAGCTTGTGAAGTCGAATGCTTCTCTCTCTAAGGATTGTGAGCTCCTATCCGTGTCCCTTAAGACTAAGGAAGAAGAGCTCGCCCTTCTTACAAAGAGTTTTGAGACACTCAAGCTTACTTATCTTGAAACTCTAGCCAAGGCTTACTCTTCTCCTATTATCAATGTTGATGCTTGTACTACTAAATCTAGTAGTGATCTAGCATCTATTCTTGAGGAAAATTGCTTTCTCAAGGCTCAAATCGAGAAAGGGCTCATGGCGTGTGCTCAAGGGCAAAAGAACCTTGATGAGGTATTGAGCCAACACAATGGAGTGTTCACCAAAGAGGGACTCGGGTTTGACCCTAGCACAAGCAAGAAGAAGACATCCTCTCAAAAGTGCACCACCCCTCTAAAAGAAACTTCTCTACAACAAGGGCACAAGGAGGAAGGTAAGGTTGTTAGTGGGAAGGCCATGAGGGGCATGCTCACTCTCAACAAGCCAAAAGAGTTCATGCCTCCATTCTATGTACTTCGTAAGGCTAAGGATGGAGAGGTTTATGCAAAGTTTGTTGGTCTTCGAAATGCATTCCGGTTTTATGCTATTGGGGTCCCTAAGACCCTTGTGAATAACTTGAGAGGTTCCATTGCAAAATGGGTACCTCTAACCAAGTCATAATTGTGTGTAGGTTGCTTTCTCCGGTGGAGTAAAATGGGTGATTGACAGTGGATGTACCAATCATATGACCGGAGATAGCAAGTTGCTCTACGATTTCATGGAAGCTATTCAACCATTTATGAGCATTATGTTTGGTGGAGGATCAAAAGGACAGGTACTCGGGTTGGGCAAGGTGGCTATCACAAATGACATGTCGCTTGCAAATGTCATGCTTGTCCAATCCCTTAAATACCATTTGCTTTCTGTTCGCCAATTGGCTTCTGTTGGTTATGATACACTCTTTGGACTAACGGATGTGAAAGTATTTAAGAGAGATACTCTCAAAGTGGCCTTTGTTGGAGAGTTGGATGGCAACCTTTACACGGTCGATTTCTCAAAAGAGAGCACATTCCATGCAACTTGTCTAATGGCCAAGGCCGACAAGGGGTGGCTATGGCATCGCCGGTTACCCCATGTCGGCATGAGAAATCTTCAAGATCTCTTAAAGGGTAATCACATCATTGGACTAACTAAGTCTCTTTTGAGAAAGATCGTGTGTGTAGTGCATGCATAGCAGGGAAGCAACATCAATCAAAGCACCCACCCAAGAATATTGTGTCTACCTCAAGGCCTTTGGAGCTCCTTCATGTGGATATTTTTGGGTCTCCTTCATGGGATAGTCTTGGTAGGAAAAAGTATGGACTTGTTATTGTTGATGATTACTCAAGGTATACATGGGTCTTGTTCCTCAAATCCAAGGACAAGACGAAGATCACCTTCATTGATTTCGCCAATCAAGCACAACGCAAGTTTGACAAAGAAATTCTGGCAATAAGAAGTGATAATGGATCTGAGTTGAAGAACTACACCTTGGAAGAGTTCCTTAGTGATGAAGGGATTGAGCATCAATATTCAGCTCCATACACTCCCCAACAAAATGGTGTAGCAAAAAGGTAGAACCGCACCCTTGTGGAGATGGCAAGGTCCATGTTGGATGAATACAAGTCGCCACATAGTTTTTGGGCCGAGGCCATCAACACTGCATGTCATGCATCAAACCGGCTCTTCCTCCGCACGATATTGGAAAAGACTCCATATCAGCTCCTAACCGGGAACAAGCCAAATGTCAAGTACTTTCATGTATTTGGGTGCAAATGCTTCATCCTCAACAAAAGAGAGCGGTTAGGAAAATTTCAATCTAAAACCATAGAGGGCATATTTGTTGGCTATGGATCAACTCTCACGCCTATAGAGTCTACAACAAATCCAATGGATGTGTTGTAGAAACTTGTGACGTGGTGTTTGATGAATTTAATGGCTCCCATGGGGAGCAAGTTGATCTAAGTGATGTAGGTGAAGAAGATTCTTCTCAAGATATCTTGACAACGGGTGTTGGTGCACTTCTTCCAATGGAACAAGAACCTCATGATGATGAAGAAGAAGATGGAAGCCTCACACATCATCAAACTACTTCAACACCCATACCACCACAAGCCCCTATTACTCAACCAATGCCCATAGTCCAAGTACAAGATGATGATCAAGTTCCTCTTCATGATAATCATCAAGAACAAGATCATCCTCAAGGGCAAGAACAAGAAAGTGCAATCATTGACAATGAACCTCAACAAATGCAAGAAGAAGAAGAAGATTTTCCACCACACATTAATGATCCATATGTTGAGGACGTGGATGATGGACATGAAGTTGAACCTCGCGAAACCTTAACCTCCATCATGCCTTGAGTGGCCGGTCGTGTTGATGTTGATAAAATCCTCACTGACATATCGGAAGGTAGAGTAACTCGTAAACAATTGACAAAATTTTGTGCTCACTTCTCTTTTATGTCTAGTGTTGAGCCTCTCAAGGTACAAGATGCGTTGATAGACAACGATTGGCTCATTGCTATGCAAGAAGAGTTGAATAGTTTTGAGCGCAATCAAGTGTGGTCATTAGTCAAGAGGCCAACCACGGAACACAACGTCATTGGAACAAAGTGGATTTTTGAGAACAAGCAAGATGAGAATGGTGTAATCATCCGCAACAAGGCAAGGTTAGTGGCACAAGGGTACTCACAAGTTGAAGGTTTGTACTTTGGTGAGACCTTTGCCCCCGTTGCCCGTCTTGAATCCATTCACATCTTACTTTCTTATGCTGCTTTCAATGGCTTTAAATTGCATCAAATGGATGTCAAGAGTGCTTTCCTTAATGGTCCTCTACAAGAAGAAGTATATGTATCACAACCACCTGGGTTCGTTGACCCCAATCACAAAGACTATGTGTATAAACTTCATAAGGCTTTGTATGGCCTCAAACAAGCACCTCGTGCTTGGTATGATCATCTTAAGAAGTTTTTACTCGATGATGGCTTTGTGATAGGGGTGATCGATCCCACTCTTTTTACTAACAGGGACAAAGGTGATTTGATCTTATGCCAAATCTATGTAGATGATATCATTTTTGGTTCTCCTAACATTCATTTATGCAAGAAGTTTGCGGCATCAATGACCAAGAATTTTGAAATGTCACTCAATGCGGATTTGAAGTTCTTTCTCAGATTTCAAATTCAACAATTTCAAGAAGGAATTTTCTTGTCTCAAGGAACATACCTCAAGGATATCCTAGCAAAATTTGGCATGATTGATGCTAGCCCCTGTAAGACTCCCATGCCGACCAAAATTGTACTCACTGAAGACACAAACGGTATCCCCTTCGACCCATCCAAATACCGCTCTATGATTGGTTCATTGCTTTATCTTTGTGCATCTAGACCAGACATCATGTTTACTGTATGCATGTGTGCTAGATTTCAAGCTTCCCCTAGGGAAAGTCATCATAAGGCGGTTAAGCATATTCTTAGATACCTTGTTCACACCCCAAAGTTGGGTCTATGGTACCCCAAGGATGCTAAGTTTGATCTCATTGGGTACACGGATGCGGATTGGGCTGGAGACAAAGTGGATCATAAGTCCACCTCCGGTGCATGTCAATTTCTTGGACGCTCCTTGGTAAGTTGGTCCTCAAAGAAGCAAAATTGTGTTGCTCGCTCCACCGCCGAATCTGAATATATTGCAACCGCCAGTTGTGCAAGTCAATTACTATGGATGAGGCAAACTTTGAAGGATCACGGTATCACCTATAGACATGTGCCTCTTCTATGTGATAATGAAAGTGCCATCAATATTGCTGAGAACCCCAAAGATCATACCCGCACCAAGCACATTGACATTAGGTACCACTTCTTGAGAGATCATGTGGAGAAGGGTGATATTGACATTGCTCATGTTGGCACAGATATGAAACTTGCAGATATTTTCACCAAGCCATTGGATGAAGCAAGGTTTTGTCAACTTAGGCGTGAACTTGGTATCTTGGAGCTTGACAATATTATGTGAAATCTAGTACCCATTCATGCATGAACCTATGTTTTGTCTTGATGTAGGCATATAGTTAGGGGGGGACATTCAATTCATGAATATTCTCACCCTACATAATGCATAAATAGAACAAACACTCTCAAAGTTATCATGGTTCTCGAACTATGGTGCTTTAACATGATGGAGTCGTGACTATGTGCCCAAAGTCTTCATCTTTGCGGCACTATGTTCCATATGCTCAAACATGGTGACTTCGGTCACCGCTTGTACATTGCTTGTGTGGACCTTCAGTTACTTAATTTGGTTGGGTTGTTATTACATCTTAGTATGGCCTTAGAATTACTCAGGTTTTCACCTAAAAAAATCTCTCAAAACTCCTTGGCGGAGTCTATTTCAAATCATATTAGTTGGCCCCTTCCAAGTCTCTCTTTTGTCTGGATTTGTTGTCCAGTGGCCGGACATACGGCTCCTAAGCCAGACATCCGGGCCCTGGAGCAAATCTTTCTGTTGCTCGTACTGGGATCGTCGGACATCCGGGTTCTATCCGGACATCCGGGTCCTGATCCTATAGCTACCTAACCCTCACACACCAGATATCCGGACTTATCCTCGGATGTTCGGCCCATTGGCCCCTGTTTTACACTGACCTCCACTCGCCGGATATCCGGGCCAAGCCCCGGATGTACGGCCCGTCACCCGCAGCCACACATAACAGGGGAGGGACTCGGGAGTTGGGGGCAGTTTTTCCCCATTCACTCCCGTTCCTCTTCCCCATCGCGTCACACGGCCACCACCGCCGGGCTGTGCTCCGACGCCGCCCCGGCTCTCTCCTTCGTCCTCCGGCCCCTATCTCCTGCTCACGGCTTCTCCTCCTCTCGATCTACGATTCTATCCAATCCATTTCTTGGGTTGTGATGTGAATCCCTCGGGAGGGACCGGTGCATTGTGGGAGTGACCGCCGGAGTTCCTCATGGCGCGGGCCAAGAACTGCGGTCCCGATCGGCCCGAGCCTTCTTCCCGGGTTGTTCGCTGGCAAGGCTCAACCGACTCCGATGAGCATGCTCGGCCTAAGAAGAAGAAGACCGCCACGAAGAAGAAGAAGCGGGCACCATCCACTAGTCCGTCGGCCTCGGATCCAGATGATGCGGACTATGTTGGGGAGGAAGAGGATGACCGTGCACCAAGACATTCCGTTGGACAGTCCAAGCCTGGTACTAGGAGGGCATCGGTGCCTCAAGTTCGTGGGTCTGCAATGCCCGTTGTTCATGGCCGTCGCATCTCCATGGAGCTTCCTGACAGCGGGGATTGCCCCACTCACAACTTCACCACTGTGGGGGCGGCTCAATACCTTGCGTATCGTTGGGATGTCATTCAATACGAGATGGTGGCTGATGCCGAGGATCCTCGGTTCCGGACTCATATGCAGCAGGATCTCTACTCCAATTTTGTTCATGGTCAAAGTCTTGCTCCTCACAAATACGTGGATCTCCAATTCCCACGTGACCATCCGGCCATGTTTCCTAACAATCCGGTCCAGATCATTGATGCTATGACCCTAGGTCCTGCAATGACCTTCATGTGTGATTGGAATGAAGCTACCATCCTTCAGTTCTATGCCACCTGCTTCTTTGGTCCGGACAACACTCTCACATGGATGACCGATGACACTACATTGAGTATCACCTATGATCGGTTTGTTCAGATTTTGGGCCTCTCTGGAGTTGGACATCGCATTCACAGTATGGATCCAGAGTTTAAGCCCAAAGGGATTGATGCTTGCTTGCCTCTGGTGAAGCCTTCCTCTCAGCTCACTGAAGAGGAACGTGGATATCCTCCCAATGAGGTATCCATCTTCCGTGCTCCTTACTTCATCCTTTATTAGTGTGTTCTTCGCACCCTCTATCCTAAGAAGGGAGATCGATCAAGGGCTCGCAACTACTGTATTGACTTGATGGTTCGAATGCTTGACGAACCCTCTCTGCCGTTAGACACAGCCCATTTCATTTGGCATGAGATTCATCTTTGCAGCTTCATACAGTCGCGCCAGTTTCCTCATGCTCCATGATTGATCACACTGCTCCCTTTGAGGTGGTTAAAACTCACATGCGTATGGTGGCTAGTGCCTAGACTGCTGCTCCTACTCAGCCTAGGAGGTCTGCTAGTGGGAATCCGCCAACCGGTTCCTCTGCTCCATCTTCCTCGACCGCTCCTCGTGGCCGTCTTGCATCATTCTTGGGTAAGGCTCGGTCTACTATCATGAAGGCGATCACTTTCAGCTGTCAGCAGAATCATGATGTTCAGAAGCGCCTTGTCATCTCCAAGAATCTGCTCAAACAGCGCCTCCGTGACCGTGGGAGTCTTGTTAGTGATGATGATCCTCTTCCCGCGGCTCCATCCTCGTCCACTTTCGGCTTTCCATCTCGTGTTGAGTATCCCGAGTTCCTTGATGATGATGATGACATCCGCCAGGAGTGATTGAGTCTGTTTAGCTCTTGTACCCTTTTTACTTGTTGCCGTCAAAGGGGGAGAAGTAGTATCCTAGTAGTAATCTTTGGTCATGCTATGGCTATGTTATGTTGACTATTATGTTGACTATTTGTGTTCACTACTATTCGAACTTGCTATGTTTGCTTCCTATGGTGCTTGATCGTGTGACAAAACTATGATATTATCTTGGATTATCATGTGGTTATGGAATGTTGTTATGTCTGAGTTATTATGGTTTCATATATGCATTCCATGCACACATTGAGGGGTGCTAAAAGCAAATAGAAACATAGACTTATTTTGTACTTTTGCTCTCATGATTGTCAATGCTAAGATATTTATTGCATCTATGATACTACATGTATGGTTGTCATCAACAAACAAAAGGGGGATATTGAAAGATCAATCATGCCCTTACATCATGTTTTGTTGTTGATGACAATATACATGTAGGGGACTAACAATGGCTGTCAAGTAAATCTCAGGTATTAGTCCCCGGTTCATTGATGTGTGTGGATCAAGAGCTTACAAGTGATTTTACTCAAGGATGAAGCATAAAAGTTGATTGCATACTTGTTTTCTTGAGTATAGGATCCCACACTATTAAGAGGGGATCGATAGGGTTAGTTAAAGGCTTGCTCTTGCCACAAACCTCCTGACCATACTGCACGTGCCAAAAACCTTCATGTTTTGTCTCTTGGCTGCCGGATGTCCGGGCTTCACGCCGGATGTCCGGGCAGCACGCCGGATGTCCGGCCTCCTTGCCGGATATCCGGGCCTAGCCATCCAGAGAGCAGTTGTATACTGAGCTGCACGCCGGATGTCTGGGCTTTCCCCGGATGTCTGGGCCTTCCTGTTACGCCGGATGTCCGGGCCCCATTCTGGATATCCGGGCACAGCTATCTAGAGAACATCTTTATGCTGGGCTGCGCGTCGGATGTCTGGCCACCTGCCGGATGTCCAGGCCTTCCTGATATGCCGGATGTCCGGCCCCTCTGTTCTTTTGTTCTGCCTTTGTTCTGTTCCTCATAGCTTACCAAGCCGGATGTTCGGCCTGCTCACTCACTTACACTGCAATGGCCATATTTGAGCTCACGGTATATATAGCCCTTCTTCCCCACGGGAGAGGGTTGACCACTCACTTTGAACAAACCCTAGAACACATTTCACTCTCTCTCTCTCACTCCTCCACACCAAATCTTAGATCCCCAAGGGATTTGAGAGCTTTCGAGAGAAGTTGTCCGATCAAGTGATAGATCCACTCCTTCTCCTTCTTTGCACCAAAGGAATTCGTGATTTGAGCAAGTCTTGAGCTTTTCCCCATCGTTCTTGTTACTCTTGGAGGTTGGAGACTCCTAGGAGGTAGGAGTCTTTCAAAGAGGAATCGACCTTTGTGATTACCCCCGGAAAAGTTTGTGACGATTTGGAGACCACCCCAAGGTCTACCACTAGTGGTTGAGAAACACCTTTGTGGTGTTGTCTCAAAGGGAGAATAGGGTGAGCCTTCGTGGCGTTGGTGTGCCTTCGTGGTAACATCCACCTCTCTAACGGTGACGTAGCTTCCCTCCAAGGAAGTGAACATCGGCATACATCCTCGTCTCCTGGAGTTGCGGTTATTCCTAACCCTAACTCTCTACTTGTTGTTACTTGTCTCTTAGTACTTACTCATATCATATTGTGCTTTCTTACTTAAATACTTGTGTTACTTGCTTAGCACTTAGTACTACACTTGCAATTGTTAGGCTCATCTTCATATTCCGCATTATTGCCTAAAATTGCTAAGTAATAATTAAATTTTGTAATTGTACCTATTCACCCCCCTCTAGGTCCATCTCGATCCTTTCACCAACGAGGAGCAGAAGGAAATGACAAGTGGTCTTCAGCAAGGTATTCTCTGCAAGCACTGAAATTATCGGTAACAGATAGTTTTGTGATAAGATAAATCGTAACGGGTAACAAGTAAATAAAGTAACTAAGGTGCATCAAGGTGGCCCAATCGTTTTTGTAGCAAAGGATAAGCCTGGACGAACTCTTATATAAAGCAAAGCGCTCCCGAGGACATATGGGAATTGTTGTCAAGCTAGTTTTCATCATGCTCATATGATTCACGTTCATTACTTTGATGATTTGATATGTGGGTGGACCGGTGCTTGGGTGTCACCCTACCTTGGAAAAGCCTGCCACTTATGATTAACCCCTCTCGCAAGCATCGCCAACTACGAAAGAAGAATTAAGGTAAACCTAACCATAGCATGAAACATATGGATCCAAATTAGCCCCTTACAAAGCAACGCATAAACTAGGGTTTAAGCTTCTGTCACTCTAGCAACCCATCATCTACTTATTACTTCCCAATGCCTGCTCCCAGGCCCAAAGAATGGTGAAGTGTCATGTAGTCGATGTTCACATAACACCACTAGAGTAGAGACAACATACATCTCATCAAAATATCGAACGAATACCAAATTCACATGATTACTTATAACAAGACTTCTCCCATGTCCTCAAGAACAAACATAACTACTCACAGATCATATTCATAATCAAGATCAGAGGAGTATTAATTATCATTAAGGATCTGAAAATATAATCTTCCATCGGATAAACCAACTAGCATCAACTACAAGGAGTAATCAACACTACTAGCAACCCACAAGTACCAATCTGAGGTTTTGGGACCAAGATCGAATACAATAGATGAACTAGGGTTTGAGAGGAGATGGTGCTGGTGAAGATGTTGATGGAGATTGACCCCCTCTCGATGAGAGGATCGATGGTGATGACGATGGTGACGATTTCCCCTTCCCGGAGGGATGTTTCCCCGGCGGAACAGCTCCGTTGGAGCCCTAGATTGGTTCTACCCAGGTTCTGCCTTGAGACGGCGGCGCTTCGTCCCGAAAGCTTCTTCTTGATTTTTTTTCCAGGGTGAAAGACACCATATAGCCAAAAATGGGAATCGGAGGCCTGCCAGGGGGCCTACAAGGTTGGGGGCGCGCCCTCCACCCTTGTGGCTGGCTAGTTTCCCCCCTCTGGTACTTTCTTCGCCCAATATTTTTTTATATATTCCAAAAACATGCCCCGTGAAGTTTCAGGACTTTTGGAGTTGTGCAGAATAGGTCTCTCATATTTGCTCCTTTTCTAGTCCAAAATTCCAGCTGCCGGCATTCTCACTCTTGATGTAAACCTTATAAAATAAGAGAGAATAGACATAAGTATTGTAATATAATGTGTAATAACAGCCCATAATGCAATAAATATCAATATAAAAGCATGATGCAAAATGGACGTATCAGTGCTTTGTGATGGGTTCGATTTTACGGTGCTTGATCCCAGTGACAGAAGGGGAACCGACATGTATGTATCGTTGCTATTAAGGATAACAAGATGGGGTCTATTTATACATAAATAGATCTTGTCTACATCATTTCATCGTTCTTATTGCATTACTCCGTTTCTCCCCGAACTTAATACACTAGATGCATGCTGGATAGCGGTCGATGTGTGGAGTAATAGTAGTAGATGCAGGCACGAGTCGGTCTACTAATCTTGGACATGATGCCTATATAATGATCATTGCCTAGATATCTTCATGATTATTTGAAGTTCTATCAATTGCCCAACAGTAATTTTTTTACCCGCTGTTCGCTATTTTTCTTGAGAGAAGCCACTAGTGAAACCTACGACCACCGGGTCTCTTCTTTATTATATTTGCCTTCACGATCTATTTTTATTTGCTTTTATTTTCAGATCTATTAATTCAAAAACCCAAAAATACCTTGCTGAATTTTATTTGCTTTTATTTGCATTTATCAATCTATCATATTTTTATCCCTTCCACTTGCCAATTTCTGGCGTCGTTACCCGAAAGGATTGACAACCCCTTTAATACGTCAGGTTGCGAGTATTTGTTATTTGTGTGCAGGTGCCATTCACGCAGTGTTGCGTGGTTCTCCTACTGGTTCGATAACCCTGGTCTCATCACTGAGAGAAATACCTACCATAGATGTGTTGCATCATCCCTTCCTCTTTGAGGAAATACCGACGTAGTTCAAGCTGCATTAGTGCCCCCCCCCCTTTCGTTTCTCCCGTGAGAGGGAAAAGGCAGGAGGGCTAGGAGGGGCTAGCCCTCCTCCTTTAACTTCCTTAGGGCTGGCCAAACAAGGGAGGGGGCGCACCAACCCCCTTGTGGCCTGGTCTGTCCCCTCCTTTGGCCCATAAGGCCCATAACTTGTCGGGAGGGTGCCGGGAACCCCTTTCGGTGACCCGATTCCTTCCCGGTACATCTCGAAACACTTCCGGTGTCCAAATACCATCGTCCTATATATCAATCTTTACCTCTCGGCCATTTCGAGACTCCTCGTCATGTCCGTGATCTCATCCGGGATTCTGAACAACATTCGATCACCAAATCATATAACTCATATAACACTATATCATCAACGAACGTTAAGCCTGCGGACCCTACGGATTCGATAACTATGTAGACATGACCGAGACACCTCTCCGGTCAATAACCAATAACGGAACCTGGATGCCCATATTGACTCCTACATATTCTACGAAGATCTTTATCGGTCGAACCGTTATGACAACATACGTAATTCCCTTTGTCCATCGGTATGTTACTAGCTTACCCGAGATTCGATCGTCGGTATCTCTATACCTAGTTCAATCTCATTACCGGCAAGTCTTTTTACTCATTCCGTAATACATCACCTCATGACTAACTCCTTAGTCATTTGGTTGCAAACTTATGATGTGTATTACCGAGAGGGCCCGGAGATACCTCTCTGATACTCGAAGTGAAAAATCCTAATCTCGATCTATGCCAACTCAACAAACACCTTTGAAGATACCTGTAGAGAATCTTTATGATCACCCAGTTACGTTGCGACATTTGATAGCACACAAGGTATTCCTCCGGTATCCGGGAGTTGCATAATCTCATAGTCGAAGGAATGTGTATTTAACATGTAGAAAGCAATAACAATAAAACTGAACGATCATTATGCTAAGCTAACGGATGGGTCTTGTCCATCACATCACTCTCGTAATGATGTGATCCCGTTATCAAATGACAACACATGTTTATAGTTAGGAAACCTTAACCATCTTTAATCAATGAGCTAGTCTAGTAGAGGCTCACTACGGACACGATATCTGTTTATGTATTCACACATGTATTTAAGTTTCCGATCAATACAATTATAGCATGAATAATAAACCTTTATCATGAATAAGGAAATATAAAATAACAACTTTTTATTGCCTTTAGGGCATATTTCCTTTAAAAAGTTAATGGAAACATACCCCGATAACTTCTATGCAAAAATGATGTAACTTATTATATATCATAAGCATGGTAATTTACATAGCTCAACCGTGATAACTTTTGACCATAAACATCAAAATATACCAACACGGGATCTATTTTGGAAGGAGTAGCTGTGAAAAAATAAACAGTGAAATGGCTCTTGAACCAAACCGACGGTTTGAGCTATAAAACGGACTTTTGATTCAGATCATCATGACACATCGTGGTAAATTTGACCCGGGGAAAACAAGTTATTGATACATACCCTTGATAATTTCCATGTAAATAATATGATAATTTACACAACATATGCCCGATAAACTTACGTACAAAACACTGTGGTAACTTTGACCGTGAAAAAAGTAGATTAACTTACCTGATAATTTTTGTGCAAATAGCATGATAATTTACACATCACACATGATAACTTGTGCACAAACAGTGTGATAACTTTGACCGTGGGGACTTGTTGGAACATACACAATAATTTATGTGTAAATAGCCTGATAATTTACGTGTCGCAGGCCTAGTAAGTTACGTGAAACAAAGTGGTAACTTTTTTATGTGGGAAAAAGTAGATGAAACATATCCGGTAACTTTCGTGTAAATATTATCGATGTTTCACGAGAAAAAACAAAAAAAAGGTTCAAAAGGATTGATTTTCCATGCAAAAAAAGGATTGATTTCTATCCACAAGAACAACAAAAATGGCATGGTTAGCTGGCTATTAGGCACAATATATGCGTCAGCCTAACCCTGAAACCAGGGTTCGGGACGATTGATCGAAGGAAACTGGAAAAGCGGGACGGGAAACATGGGATATCAAAGGAATCGTAGCGACGACGGGAGTCGTTCGGATCTATTGATATCTACCGATCAGTCGGAAATTACTCCAATCCAAAAATCATTGGGATATATGTCAAAACTTTGAGTGTTTCAAATTATAATGCCTCCATGTAGAGGGCGTGCAAGTTACATTTGTTCAAGTCTTTAGGTATAGATTCACTAAAATTGACATGTTGGAATGACACCATCCAAATTATCATAGGGTACAACATTGCACAAAAGTAATGGACAAAACTTAGAAATTGGGATTTTTTTCCTATTGCGTACAAGTAGAATCAGCTATAAGGTTTGATGTGATGAACATGCGCTACAATATGTGGATACTGAAATATTTCATGTGTAGAAAAGCAATTGAATAGCTGATCATCTTTGTAGTTGCTGGAAGAAATAACTTAGTACTCCAAAATAATAGACATGTTTACTCATAGGTAAAGTACGCGATCACTACACCATGGTAGATGGCAGCAAAGTATACCACACTTCAGACTTCTATAAAAGCAAAAGAGGGAGTTTACAATTCAGATATCAATCATGCTAAGTGCAGGCATAGCTTTGCGTCTTGGTTTTCCAACAAAACAACAACTTGGGAATGTAGAACCAAGTAAGGCGTCTCGGTACAACTTCACTCACAAAACGTATAAAAGGCAAGAGAGATATTAATAAAGCAGGCACAAAATTCACCAGTACGCCATACGTTTCGGTAGAGGACCCACTACTGGGCCGGCCACTAACAAGGACCGATATAGAGCAGGCGCAAAAATTCATAAAAAAATGGGACGTGCTGCGAGTGGATTCGAACTCGCGACCATCAGTCTTGAATGGGACCTCCTAACAACTCGATTTCTCACCTCCATGTGATCTGAAGGCAGACAGAAGCGGCATTTTTTTTTTGTTTTGAAACAACATCTACAAAATTCAACATTTCACAGAAAATTGTGAATATTTTTTAAACACCAAATATTTTCTATGTTATGTGAACAATTTTCGAAAACATGAACATTTTCTCAAATTACAAAATAAAATCTGACAATGCAAACATTTTTTGAAACCCATGAACTTTTCTTAATACCCGGACATTTTCTGAATCTGTGAAATATATTTAATAAGAGAGCATTCTATTTTCGAAAACACGAATACTATTTGAAAAATTATAGCACGTTTTGAAATTCTGAACTCATTTATAAAAAATAGGAAAAACATAGAAATTATTTTTTTGAAAAATTGTTCACATGAGAAACTTTTTAAGTACTGAACATTTATTAAAACACAAAAAAATTTTGAAATACTGAACATTTTTTAAAAATTTGAAGAAAATTTTGAGACTCCGACATTTTCAGAAAATGTGAACAAATTTAAAAATTCTGAACATTTTGTAAAAATCAAACAATACATGAAAACAAGGTCAGGATTTAGAGTTTTCGAACATTTTTTGGGAAAATTAGAATTTTTGAATATGTTGAACATTTTTTTGAAATCCAGAAACTTTTCTTTAGTACGTGAATATTTTTTTAATTTGTGAATAATATATTAATATTAGAACATTTTTTAAAAGTAAGCATTAATAATTTCTAAAAAACTGGAGCACATTTTGAAATTCTGAACACAGTTTAATAATGAGAAGAAAAATCGACATTCAGATTATTATTATTATTTAAAAAATTGTTCAAAAGAGTACATTTGAAACTGTGAACTTTTTTGAAGACACAAACATTTTGAAATTCTGATCATTTTTAAAATTGGCGCACTTTTTTCAAAAGAGTTAAGAAAATTTTGAAACACTGATAATTTTTTGGAAAATGTGAGAAAATTTACAAATTCTGAACATTTTGTAAAACACAAACAATCTTGAAAACATGGTCAAAATTTAGAATTTTTGAATATTTTTTGAAAAGATGAACAATTTTTTAATATGGTGAGCTTTATTTAAAAGTAATGATTTTTCCAAAGGAATCAGAAATAAAAAAGAAAAAAATAGCGAAAAAGAAACCAAAATTGTAGAAATAAGAAAAATCGATAGGAACCTTCTATAAGGTTCCCAAAAATGGCCAGGAATCTTCCAGAAGAATGACAGTGTGAGGGATCGAGCGTTGTAACTCTCGCTACTAACTACTCGTCGCTAGCGACAATAGCTGATAGGCTTTAGTATCTAACTAGGAAACATGGACTACAAGAACTATCCATCTGCGATCAATAGCGAACAAGTCTTTTTCCACAAATTTTTTTCTGTTTGATATATATTTTTTATAAAAAATGCTAGCGCTTTTATTATTATTTTTTCAAAATTTCAAAAAATGTTCACCTTTTCAATTTTATCCATAAAAATACAAACAGTTGCATTTAAAAAATCATACAAATATTTCAAAAAAGATGTCCGTGTCTTTCAAAATTGCTCAGAAGGCTTTGTTTGAAAGCATGTTAAAAGACTAGAAGGCTTTGTTTGAAAGCATGTTGTTTTTCTGCATCACTCAAATGACCTCAGTTTTTTTCAATGGCTACATTATTCGGTATTCTAATTTATTTTTCAATGTTTGAAATGGTCTTAGAAAGAATAATAAAGTTCAAAAATGAAGAAATATATATTAACCATAAAATAGAGAAAAAAATGCTTAAGCCTTCACCCAACTAGGCGACGTCATCTCTCCCGTCAGGCTCCTGTTGGGGAAAACCATATTTGCCTCTTATTCAGTCAAACAGTTGCTATTTCTCACAAACCCTCTCGATACGAGTGAACATGGGCCAGCCTATTTTAATTAGTTTGTTGCCTCTGCAGATGCCGGTTTTGAGAACCTTCTAGATGGTTATAGGCTGTTTTTTTTACCAGTTTGGATACCTTTTAGAAGGTTCATGAATCAAAATCATGAAGTTTAAAAAAATGTTCAACATAGTTGTTTATTTATATTTTCAAAGAGTTCGAATATTTCAAAATATGGTCGCATTTTCAAAATAGTTTGCAGTTCCAAAATTATTTGTGTTTTGAAAAATTGTCCGGTATTCAAAAAAATACTCAATTTTCAAAAAAATGAGAGTTTTGTAATGTGTTCCACTTTTTGAAAAGTTTCTTTGCATTTTTGTCGCATTAAAAAAACCGCATTCAAAATTCCAAAAATTGTTTAAATATGTTGCGTTCAAATCTGTTTCGCATTTATAAAAAGTCAAGTTCACATTCCTAAACATATTTAAAAAATGGCCAACATCTATATCTAAAAAATTTAGCGTTTATTGAGAAAATGTTCAGTGTGTAACTAAAAAATGTAAATGTGTGTCTAAATAATTCGTTTGTTTAAAAAAGCATATTCAAAAAATATTTAATTTGTTCACGCAATTTTGAAAGAATTTTCTTTTTTTTGCAATACAATTCTGAAAGAATGTTCATTCCTGCTTTCACAAAAAAATGAGAAAAAAGGAAAACATTGGATAACCGAACAGAAAAAATCACATGAACATTTTTTGCTATGCAATGTCATTTTGTGCCTTTGGACGAGCTCAAACCGTGAAGCTGGACGTTGAGAAATCTGTACGCTTTTGATTTTCCGTTATTCAGGAGCAGAGCGGCAAATCCTATTTGATGCCCGCAGGCGTCAAAAGGAGGAGCCTTCGCTGAAGCAAGTCGCCACTTGGGCCGGCCCACATACGGATTTCGTTCGCTGCTGTTTCCTTGTTTCTTGCGGTTCTGTTATTGTTTTTCTTCTATAGTTTTTTTGCTTCCAGTTTTTTCACTATTTTGGCCGGTTTTCAGTTATTTTGTTCCGTTTTTTTCTGTTTTGATTTCTTTTTGTCCTTTAATTTTCTTTCTTTTACGTTTCCTTTTTATTTTCTGTTTCTGTCCTTCTTCTCATTATCTCGTATTTATATAAAAGGTTCACCGTGTATTACAAAAATCTTCAATGTATTAAGAAAATACTCATCGTATATTATGAAATAGTTCACCTTGCACTGTAAAAATGTTCATTGTGTATTACAAAAATGTTCATTGTATGTCATTAAATTGTTCAACGTATATTAGACAATATTCATTATGTGTTACAAAAATGTTCATTGTATATTATTAAATTGTTCAACGTATATTAGAAAATGTTCATTGTGTATTACAAAAATGTTCATTGTATATTATTAAATTGTTCAACATATATTAGAAAGTTTTCATTGTGTATATAAAGTTTGTTCATCATATATTAAAAATTGTTTAACATATAATAAAATTTCGATTTTAGTATTTTAAATTTGTTCAGTATATTATAAAAATGCTGAATGTTTTTTTAAGGTTTGCCCCTGTACTTTTTATTTTAATATTGGCGCTGCTTGTCAAACGTTTGAGGTAGCTAGCTCGGCTGGTTAGCGTCACTGGACTCCAGCATGAGGTCGTCGGTTCAATCCCACGCATGTGCTTCTTCTTTTTTCTATTTTTCGCTCACAGTGAGGTGATTGGGCCGGCCCGTGTGCGCGTCGCTTCAGCGAAGTCACAACGATCGGACGCACACGGGCGGCGTATAGGAGCTCCCGTCAACTCCTTCCACGCCGGGTCCACATGCACAACACGCACACCAGCTAGCCCCGCTGGGCTAACCCACACCGCGCGCCTCCATCATACAACATCACTTTGCGAGGTCGAGCCGCACATGCCGCCTGGGTTGCCGCGTTCGCAGCCATGCGTGCACACGCATCGCCTGTACGCTCGTCGGATCGATGCACCGGTGGATCGCCGCACGTCACTGCTGCCACAATGCGCGCACCCAAGTCTTCCGCTGATCCAATCTTGCCAACTCCGCTTCGGATTGCTTTTTTCAATCTCGTCGAGAACCACACCGCACTGGGCTGCATCCCAAACTCAATACTTCTTCTAGATCAACAATCCGCAGCCTTTGAATAACCTAGCTCTGATATGACTTGTTAGAATAAATCCGGTACGTGGTCGATCCACCAAGGAACAAGCAATCACACGAGCTCAACACTGAGATTTTTTAACAAGGTTCACACCGATATGGCTACATCCCCGAGGCCTGGCTATGGACGCTCCTCCACATGACACCACTACAATACCGCATCCGGTCGCCCTGGACGTCCGCACATGCTGCCGGCTTCCCCTGATTCTTGTGCTATTATGTTGGCATATGTTACATCGTGTTTTGACCCTTACTATATATGAGTGGTCTAGGATACAAGTATCCTAATAGGACATGACTCCATATCCTATCTAAACACAATACTACTCGGAGTCCAACTTTAACCTACTTTGTACACAATATTCGACGCAACTGTGACATACCCTAATATTCTATAAAGGGTTCGAGTTGGAGCACATCTGTCGGGACCCGAAAGATGATGAACTATGCCTGAGCGGGCCGAAACTAGAAGAAAAAGCCACCTTCACGGAGATATATGAGGCAGCCAGCACATCTAGGGCCGCACCGACGACGAGAAAAATTAGACCATGGGAGGCCGCCGCCGCTTGGTCCCACGAAGACCACCGACGCTGAGTCGCCGGCGTGCATAGTCTGTGTCTTGCCTGCTTCATAGGCCACCATCGTCCCCCGCCCCCAAAACCACCTGATCCGTGCTTCACAGAAGCGGAGGCCACCCTTCCCCTCTGGGTGAAGCATATCCCTCCGGCACTACTCCGATGAGCGGCGCTAGGGAATATACGGGGGAAACAGAGGCTATTCTTGCCCTTTCCACTGAAGCATATCCATTTGGGACTCACGCCAGTCCGATGAGTGGACCCCTGGACATAGGGAAGACAATGTCGTAGGAGCGGAGATCCGCCGGGCATGTCGTAGGCTAGTTTTACCCTAGTCCGGTATAGTTTTAGTTTTAGTTAAAGTATGTCTGAGATGTAAATGTTTGCCTCCGGTTTGTATGAATATCGTCCGGTTTTGTTGGTGCAATATCTGCCTACCTTGTGTTTTGGAGATTGTTGACAGAAACAATTATGGACTGATTTGTTTGCTAGTGCATACAGATAGAAAAAAAATCCATACACAACCGAAGAGAATGCTGTCTCCGGTGCTGAGTTCGAGGAACTTCACCGAGGTACATCTGCGCTGCGGAGAAGAACAAGCTATATTTGTTGAAGTGATAGAGTCGAGAAGATTGATGTGAAGAAATCGACCCCTCGAAGATTTACTGCTGAAGAAAAGCTTTTGTTTCGGTATTGTTGTCCGAAGAAATTGACTGCAACGATGGAAGTCGAAGACAAAGTGAAGACGTAGCATTCATTTCGTTGTTCTTCTTTCATTCTTTCGAGTCATAGGACCTCCGTACTACTAAGAGGGGTATAGGTTCTTGATGATTAGATCCGTTGTGATGCTTAGCCATAACCTATGAAAGATACGAGAGAAATCTCTTTGTGCTCCGAGAAAATACCTGCCAGCAAGAGACTGTGATCTTCTTCGCTGTGAGAGATTTGACTTGGACCGAGGAGTTAGCATTACTTGTTCCTCAAGTAATGTTACCATTGTGCTCAAATCCGACCGTTGGAATCGTGTCGTTCGGCCATTGGTTGATCCCGATGTCTAATTTGGTCATTTCTCATCTGGGAAGGCTGTGGCTATAAATAGCCACCCGCTCCAACTTTATCGGTTGGCTGCTCCACTTGAGATTTCTGAGAAGATTGATTTGAGCAACCCCTCTCCGAGTGATTTGAGTTTAAGATCCACCGAGAGAAAAACTAAGAGCCCAAACTTAGACAGTGGTTTAGCATCACAATAGTTCTGAGTGAGAGTTCTTGTACTTATTACTCTTGAGAGTTGCGCACTCTCTAGACGGATAGGTTTCGGCTTCGAGTGTTAAAGAGCTTTTTCTTCACCGAGCCTGATCTTCAACAACCAAGAG
The DNA here is from genome assembly GCF_003073215.2 of Triticum urartu. Classification (NCBI taxonomy): domain Eukaryota; kingdom Viridiplantae; phylum Streptophyta; class Magnoliopsida; order Poales; family Poaceae; genus Triticum; species Triticum urartu. The sequence continues at coordinate 422,798,449 of NC_053027.1, forward strand.
TGATTGTGGTTCGCGATGGTCGACCGAAGGTTTGGATATCGCCGACAAGGATCTACCCAAGTTTGATCAGCTCAGTATTGAAGGAGAATAGGGTGAAGAGAGTTTATCTTCCGTGTTAAGTCACAGCCCCTCCAACCAGACGTTAGCCCTTTGGCAGAAGGGTGAACTGGTCTACCAAATCTCTCTACCGCCATTGAGCACCGCTAGTTCCATTTACTCTACTGCATTACTTTCAGTAATTCTTATCTGTTCTCTGTGCTGACAGTTTACTTGATCATTTCGCTCATTCTCTCATCCACTTGTATTTCAGTTTCATTGTCTTTTTCAGTATTCATTGTCTTTTTCAGTATTCATTTGGATCCATCTTGTCCTTAGCATTCGCCTGTGTAATTTCTTGACATTATTTGTATTCGTGCATGCCATGTTATGTCTCATTCTGCTTCATCTGTTTGCATGTTGTATTACTCTCATCATAGTTAAACCTGTGATGTATCAAGCTCGTACTATTGCCAATGCCTTCATCGATGAATATGCCTCTGACGAAGATGATTGATTCGCTCTATTTCCTTCGACACTCCATTCCGCTGCTGTGATTGGGTTTTGTTTCAAAGCTTTCGAAAGAAAATTTGTATCTCCCATTCACCCCCTCTGGCCGATATACTCTCGGTCCTAACAATTGATATCAGAGCAGGTTCTCCTTGTCTCTGTTTATTAAAGGTCTAATGTCCTTGGAGTTTTGAGTATGTTGTTTGCAGGTAGATCCTCGCACTCTGAAAGATTTCCTATCTTTGATGTAAATGACTATCTGTACTGGAAGGAACGAATGAGAATCAGAATTCATGCTATCAACTATGATCTGTGGAAGATTGTGGAAGATGGCTACAACATTCAACAACAAAATGATCCGACTTCCGATGATAAAGCAAATCTGCAGTTGGATGCTCAAGAAAAAGATATCATCTGTGGCAGTCTATCAAAGGACATTTTCTTCTAGTTCCACAGGTTCAACACAACAAAGCAAATTTGTGATGCTCTCAACAGTGCCCATGAAGAATTTCTTGCCCGATCAGATCCCCATATTCAAATGCTTCATGCGATGTACATTAGATTCAGAAGCCTGCGTAAAGAAAGTGTCATGGAACTCGCTGATCGATTGACAAACATTGTTGAAAGACTACATCAACGAGGAGTAACTAATATCACCGATAGATGTAGCCAACAAGCTTCTGAGCGCACTTGATGAATCCTTCGATTCTATTGTGTCTGCAATCAAACAAAGACCTGACTATGAAGAGCTTCACTATGTTGAGGTCATGACACTATTGTCAATTCATGAAGAAATGACGGGACTGGAAAATGCCAATTAAGAATCTTCTTCGGAAAGTGAAGGAGAAATTTTCTCACAAGTCTTGGGTATGAGCGATCAAGTAATGGACATGAAGGTGCAACAACACAAGGAGAATTATTAATCATAATTATCTGGTGTGATAGCAACATGGCTAGAATATTTTATTCGTATATCCAAGCACTAGTAGAAAACGGAGCTTTAGCGCCAGTTCGTAAGGGCCTTTAGTGTCGGTTCCATAACCGGCACTAAAGGGTGGTCACTAAAGGCCCCCCCCTTTAGTACCGGTTCCATAACCGGTACTAAAGGGTGGTCACTAAAGGCCCCCCCCCCTTTAGTACCGGTTCGGCACGAACCGGCGCTAAAGTGCCACCACGTGGCGTGAGCTCGCGCCCTGGTATGGGGGACCTTTAGTACCGGTTGGTGCCAATTAAGAATCTTCTTCGGAAAGTGAAGGAGAAATTTTCTCACAAGTCTTGGGTATGAGCGATCAAGTAATGGACATGAAGGTGCAACAACACAAGGAGAATTATTAATCATAATTATCTGGTGTGATAGCAACATGGCTAGAATATTTTATTCGTATATCCAAGCACTAGTAGAAAACGGAGCTTTAGCGCCAGTTCGTAAGGGCCTTTAGTGTCGGTTCCATAACCGGCACTAAAGGGTGGTCACTAAAGGCCCCCCCCTTTAGTACCGGTTCCATAACCGGTACTAAAGGGTGGTCACTAAAGGCCCCCCCCCCTTTAGTATCGGTTCGGCACGAACCGGCGCTAAAGTGCCACCACGTGGCGTGAGCTCGCGCCCTGGTATGGGGGACCTTTAGTACCGGTTGGTGTTACCAACCGGTACTAAAGGTTTTTTTTGAATTATTTTTGATTTTTTGATTTTTTTTTTGATTTTTAATTTTTCTGAATTATTTGATTTTTGGAAACTTAGATTTTTGGATCACTCATTCCAAATCGCCTGACTTCCCGGCCGGTCACCCATCCTCTCACTTCCCCAGCCTGAGCACGCTTAACTTTGGAGTTCTATTCCCCCTACATTCCAAGTCTGCACTTGTTGTTTTCCTGACAAATTTAAGCTGTCAATCCTATTAACCCTCAGTAGTTTAGCTTGAGCATGAAGTCACACATTTCACTGTTTGAGTTTGAAACTATTATTCTAAAAAACAGTAATTATGTAGTAACACTAATATTTCTTGAATAAGTAGTTTGACCACAGTTTGAACAGATTTGGCCAAAATTCAAAAAAAACTGAGATACTTATTTAGTAACACTAATAGTATTGCGTAATTATTTAGTAACACTCTATATTTCTTGAATCAGTTGTTTGACCGGTTTGACAAGATTTAACCAAAATTCAAAAAAACATAAATTAAAGCATGTCTTTTTTTCCTTTTACAATTTTGTCATTTCAAAAATTGTCCTAAACCCTAAACCCGGGACTTAAAACGTCGGAAACTCTATGCTAAACAGTAAAAACTAAGGGTTTAAACCATAAAACCTAACCCTAAACTCTGAAATCCAAACCCTAGCACTAAACGCTAAAAACGTCTAAAAAACGTCTAAAACGCCCAAAAACTCCATTTTCCCTTTGGAATTTTGTGATTTTTAAAAATTGTCGAAACGGAAAAGTGGTAGTTTCAGCGGATCAATCCTTTTGTTCTGCAAATTTTGATATATTATATGTATTTTTCTGAATTAGGATGATTTAGTTATGATTTTTTCAAGTTTGAAAATTGCCCTATAGTCCCGGTTTGTGTCTCCAACCGGGACTATAGCTTAGACCCCTTTAGTTCCGGTTCGTCGCACGAACCGGTAGTAAAGGTTGGCCCTTTAGTACCGGTTTATTCCACAAACCGGGACTAAAGAGGCTCGTGGGGCCCCGGCCTGACGCCAGCCTGCCACCACCCCTTTAGTACCAGTACGTGGCACGAACCGGTACTAAAGGTTCAACACGAACCGGCATTAATGCAAATCCGTTCGAACTGGCACTAATGGTACCGTTAGTACCGGGCCAAAATCAAACCGGCACTAATGTGCTTCACGTTTGACCCTTTTTCTACTAGTGAAGAGTCCTTGTACGTGTATATGGCCTAATACGATAGCATGTAGATTCTGTAGGCGTGTGTACTACATAGTAACTGAATCAAGTCCAATTCGGTTCTGGTTTTGGAGTTGTACTCCTGTACGGCAAGTCACCGTGTACACCAAGTCTTGCATGCCTTATATAGGCCACGGCCGATTGAAAAAGCCCCAACAATCGGACATGGAGCATGTGATCCCGAGCACCAGTGATCACGAATGAACAGTAAAATCCAAAAAATAGTAAACAAATTCAAAAAAATCTGAATTTTTTGTCAAGAAACTTTGATGTTTTTTCTACATGTGTGCCATTTTTTGTGATGAAATGACATTTGTGGAGGTCTCGGCAAAAAAACAAAATCATGCTTGAGAAAAACCGCTTTTGGAAGCATTTTGGAGCATGGATTTTGTTTTTTTGCCGAGACCTGCTTGAATGTCATTTTGGCACAAATTTTGCACGCATGTGAAAAAGATATCAATAGCACAAATTTTGCACGCATGTGAAAATGACTTTTTAAATATTTTTTTTCGTTTGTACTGTAGTAAAAGGTGCATGTGAGCTCGAGCTCACAATAGCACTTTCGCCAACAATCGATCTATCAATACAAACTTTATTTTTACGTATGTCTATTTTCCGTCATTACTTCTTGCCGAGCCCTAGCAGCCCTAGGCTTTGGTGATCTTTGCCGTTTTGCGCTGAAAAGCGGCCGGTTCTTCTCCATGAAAGCGAGGAAATCTTTGTTGCTTTGCTTGTAAAGCAATCGTTCGTCGTCACGAAAGCACGACAAATATCCTGGTGTTGCGCGGCGATTTCGCGTGCCAACACAATTGGCGACTCCATTGGGGACAAGAAGAAGAAGAGACACACGATGAGCACCGAGTCCAGGAACGAGAGCGACATCGACTTGGAGAACGTCACCGCCGTCACACTCGACGATCTGTCAGAAGATGATCGGCGCGATCTTGAGGAGGAGCTTGAGAAAGAGAAGGTTGAGAGGTTGAAGCTGAAATTGGCTGGATACGCGAAGACGAGGAAGAACGTCATCAAAAAGGTAGTTCCAATCCCATCCGATGCGTTCAACACAGGTAAAAAAACTCAATCGAAGAAATTGCTCATCTAATTGATGTGTCCGTAGCTAGTAAATATGGCTATGATATGGAAAATACGGCGCGTGCAATTACTCAAGCAGTAGCTAATAGACTTGAAGAATTTAAGAAGCAGTTTAATAAAGACCTTGAAAAATGTCTGCCTGGTCATGTACGTTCATTAGTGCTCCAAGTCAATGATGAATATTTTGGAAAAGGCCGATGCCACTGCAAAATAGCGGCTTCATTAGTTTGCCTAGTCGCATACATACACCTGATGCGTCGGCTAATGTTATGCATGAGAAAAGGGTTCGTTTCAATGAGGAGGCTAGATCACATGATGCTATTGAGATTCGAGGAGGTCGATCACCGGTGCGCAGTGCAGAGCGCAAAAACTATAAGGGCGACCACAAGCGCGTATGGATGCCGGTGAAACGTGCCGATCCTAAACCCGGAAAAAGTGCAGATAATTTAGATGCTGCTCATGGTCTGAAAATAGCGAAACACTAGTCAGATGAAGATGTTGTCAATTATACAGAAACAAACAACATCTCAAAAGAAGCTCTCGGTATAGAGGAGAAAAGTAATGGTGTGAAGTTGGGGCAAGCTGGCCAATCTAATCAATTTGAAGAGAAAGCTAATTCTAGGCATAACCCGCGTGCATGGTCAGACAAGGAATATGTTGTATCCTCACGTACTAGTCAACAATATAAATCGGCAAATTGGTATGATGATTTAGTTATAAGAAATTGTGGCCCAGGAACGTCCAAGTGTTTGCCTCCAACGGGTTTCAAGTATAATAGCAGCACACATACACGTTGGGATTCAAATAATGTACACGACCAGGATTTTAATTCTAGTAAAGTATAGAATCAACAAGGAGGTTTTTTTAGCCAAAGACAAAGTATTTGTCCCGGTAACAACAATACGTCAGTACAGGCCAAAGGATCCGAGGGGCAGCAAAATTAAGTCGGTCGCGCTAGGGACTAAACCAGCACCTCAGTGGTGCGCGAAGAGACTTACTCACACTCAGAAACGACGTGTACAACTACTGCGGACATTGGAAATAAAGGAAGAAATAGCTGAGAAGAAGCGCGATAGATAGTTCAATCAGGATAAACCAATGGTACCCATAAAGACTTGGAAGGAGAAGCGCATCACAACAGAAGAAAATAAAAATACGGATGACACAATTATTGTTGAAAATTTAGAGGAAGATAGAGATGTACGAGTGCAGATTTGCAGCTCCCGAGCACCAGTGCTCTCTATATTTAAATATTTTGAAATTTGTATATTTGAAGTTTCAAAAAAATGTGAATTTTTTCTGGGGATACACATACACATCCTGAATACGCGTTTCAAGTTACGGTAGAAATATCGTTTTGTTTTGGGCTACAAAAAAAAACAAATTTCTGACAGTGTATAAGAGAACAATTGTGCCATTCCTGTCAGAAATTTCTCTTTTTTGTATTTCCCAAAATACAAAGTATTTTTTATCAGATTTTTACCAGACCTTAGGAATATGTGTATGTATTCATATATTTTTTATGATTTTTTAAGCATCGGAAAATGTGTTTTTCAAAAATTTCAAATACCAAGAGTCATGAAGCTCGGGAGCTGCATGCACTTTTCGAGAGATGTACCAACTAATATGGATGTTAATATGGTGTTCACGTTGCTTGCTGAATTTCGCGCGCCCGAGGCTGAAATTGTTGAACTTTTTCTTGGCCCAAAGAATGCTACATTTGAAAAACCAGAGAAGCATGGACAACACCTAAAGCCATTATTTATCAGAGGTCACATTGATGGTAAGCCTATTGGTCGCATGCGTGTTGATGGTGATGCAGGTGTTAATATTATGCCCTTTTCGGTATTTTCTAAACTGAATCGAAAAGAGAGCGAGTTAATGAAGACCAACATGGGACTTAGTGGGTTCTCAGGAGAATTGTCCGAGGCTAAGGGTGTTATTTCTATGGAGCTCACAGTCGGAAGCACAACGTTGCCAACTGCTTTTTTGTTGTCGATGTCAAAGGCCGGTATAATATTCTTTTGGGACGCGACTGGATTCATGCAAACTGTTGTATCCCTTCTACTCTTCATCAATGCTTAATTCAGTGGGTTAATGATGATGTCGAGGTGATTGAGGCGGACAATTCTTCTTGCATTTCTTTGACGGAGGCACCGGTTGATTGGCAGCACGGTGACATGCGATGTTTGACCGATAGAGATTTATCGGATTATGATTATATCAGTATTGGTAGAGATGGTTTTGTACCTATAAATGCACAGCCGGCTAACATAGCTCGGCTTAATGATCTATCTATATAAATGATGAATAAAGATGATAGTATTAAGTGGCTACAAAGACGCATGAAGGAGTATCGTTCTGAAAAGAGCGATATGCATGAGACAATTGAAGATTTTGATGACATGGAAAAGCTTGGACAAGGATTCTCATCGGCTGATCCACTTGAAGAAATTGATATTGGTGATGGTAGTATCCTGAGGCCTACATTTATCAAAGCTATCTTGAAAGCCGATTAGAAAAGCAAGGTATGTTTATTACTTAAAGAATTCGTTGATTGCTTTGCTTGGAATTATACTGAGATGCCCGGTTTGAGTAGAGATTTAGTAGAACACAGATTAACTATTGAATCTGGTTTTAGGACACATAAACAACCTCATAGAAGTTTCAATCCTAATTTGTATGACCGCATCAAAGAAGAAGTTGATCGGTTGTTAAAAGCTAAGTTTATTCGGCCGTGTAGATATGCAGATTGGGTTTCTCATATTGTGCCCATGGAAAAGAAAAATACTGATAATATTAGAATATGTGTTGATTTTAGAGATTTGAGTAAGGCTACTCCAAAAGATGAATATCCTATGCCTATAGCCGACATGCTTATTAATGATGCATCGGGACATAAAGTGAGTATCTTTTTAGATGGTAATGCAGGTTAGAATCAAATGTTTATGGCCGAACAAGATATGTCTAAGACTGCTTTTCGTTGCCCAGGTTTTGTTGGTTTATTTGAGTGGGTCATTATGACATTTGGGTTGAAAAATGCCGACGCTACATATCAACACTAGTACAACGACGTGCTATACAAACGGGTTTTAACCCCTTTCCGCGACGGCGTTTGGAACCGTCGCCAAGTGAGTGTGGGCGATAGGGGGTCCTTCCCACACGACCCAGAAATCATCGGGGATAGGCCCTCCTAGGACACCAAATAAGCTCGTGTGCGATCGGGCAAGGCATCAAAACCCAATCATTTCCATAGGTATGTACATCCTACACGGTGAATCCCAGAAAATCATTTCCGTAGGTATGTACATCCCACACGGTGAATCCCAGAAAATCATTTCTGTTTGTATGTATATCACACATAGTTCTTTGTGTGGAAACGTTTGTGCAAGGTGGCTTAACGCAAACAATTCGTTGCCGGAAGCCGTGTGTGTGTGATTGTTGTTGATCGAACATGCCTACTTTCTAGAAACCGTGTGGGTTGTTTGAGTTCATCACCCACGGTGCTGTGTGAGTAACCGTCTGCAATAGAAAACCCCAATAAGCAGGGTAATTATAGCCTATTATTAATAATCCATGTACTAATCATATTGATATTTCTTATAAAACACGCTAGATATTTCATATCCGTATAAAAGTAACCAGGATTTTATAATCGAATTACATCAGATAGCTTTGGCACTCAGTTATGCCATTACACAACAGCATCAAGTTTCACATGCAACATCAAAAACCTTTGGAAAGTAGTATCATACACGGTAAATAGACAGATGAATCTCATCTACAAAACTGCAGAAGCGGAAGGCAAATATTAAGCCTTCAGTGATGTTGAATGTCCTTGCAACTTTAGGCCAGTGGCTATGGATAATTGCCCATCCAACCTTCGCCCTCTTTAGCAAGACTTTAATATTGTATCGTGGGTGTTGAATGAATACCTTCCTCGCCTCTTGACCATGCAGGTGGTTTGAGAGGTAATCACTGGTGAACTGCTTTGTAAAGCACTGAAAACAAGCATATGCATAAATCGTTGTTATAAATTTTGAAATGTTGCAAGGGGTAAAAGCAAGGTAAAAGAGTTAGTACCATCCTATAGTTAACTGATGTCTTCTTCATTGTGCAAACAAAGATCTTGCTGTTATTTGTCGCAAGTTTCTTCATCCTAACAATCTTTCTGAGTTTCTTCACTTGACTGATATTCATGTACATCTCATTTCCTCATATGCAAAATGGGTCGAACAGTGGGTCTAAGCCTCTGACAGCAGGACCTACATGTGCAAGACCAAATTGTAAGAAACCTAAATATTAGAATGATTCCTGCAATTGCATAATAATGTGCTATTAGACAAAGGAGCATGCTTGAACAAACCTCGATGGTAAACCGCAATGTCTCCCATTGTTTCCCTGCAACACACATAAGGAAGATCTTAATCAGGTTAACTGAGAGTTGCTACACTATCAGTAGAATATGTATTGAGTACAACCAAATTCGATTGGTGGCACATGCATAACAATACAAAATTGAACCCACAACAAATGAAAATCAAATTGCAGAACTGAACCAAATAGTTAAATGGAGAGCATACCAAATGAACCAAAATAGTTAATTGAGCACGACATTGCAGAATAGAAACATGTACTAGAAGATAAGACAGTTAACAAAACAAAGAATGCTTGAGAACAGTACTATGAAATGTAGTAATTGTTGGACCAAACTATTAACTGAACATTACATTTTGGAGGACCAAACTGTTAACTGAACATCAGATTGCATATTAACATTACAAAGGACAAATCGCTAGAAGGAACTGGAAGTGGCCTCGAGAAAACATCACGAAATGTATTTTAAAGTAGACAACCGCGTGGCAGTGTTGACGGTGGCCTCGAAGACGAGGTTCTCCTCCAAGATCTGGCGGTCGTCATGCATGGCAGCCATAGTGACCTCGTGCGCGTGTGCGGCTGCATGATACTGAGCTCCATGCTATACTGTGTGCAAAATGGCTGTGGGCGGCGCTTAATTGTAGGACGGGGCATGTGGGATGGGAAAGGAGGAGGATGGTCTGGATGGGGTGTGGATTACCTGACCATATCGACGAGGCCGCACAGCAAGAAGAAGGGCCGGCGGCAAGGAGGTCGCGCAGCAAGAAGAAGGGTCGTCGGCGAGGAGGCGGCGCTACAAGAAGAAGGGTCGCTTGCGAGGAGGCGGCGCTGTAAGAAGAAGGGTCACCAGTGAGGAGGCTGAGCTGCAAGAAGAAGGGTCGCCAGCGAGGAGGCTGAGCTGCCAGTAAGCAGCAGTGAAGGTTTGAACTTGGAAAGCAAGGCGGAACAGTGAAAATGTGGCTTTTCGTGGGAGGGAGGGGGCGGGGAGATAGATATTTCCGCGGTGGCAAAAAAAATTCACTCGGTGCCGCGAGAAACTGGCGTGCAAGTGTGGTTCAAGAGGGGGCGGCGGACTGTAGACGACGAAGCTTCCTGCGTAAGCCAGACAACACGGTGTGCCAAGATATTTTATATCGCATCCCACACGATTCTATCTAGTAAACTGTTTATGGTATACCTGATTTTTATTATGTTTTGAAAGACAAAATGGTGTTACGGAGGGAAATGATGTTGTTTGAATTGCTAGAATATTTACGTACAGTGAACATGCAACTAGTACATGTGTGTCGTGTTTAAATTTGGAATTATTTCGGATTCATTTGGCATTTTTATGCATTAAGTAAGTTTCTGGGCATTTAATGTGCATAATTCAAATTTGAACTACAAGCACATGCTCCAGTGTATAAAAGTTTGTTGAAAAATCACATGTGTGTCCTTGGGTGAATTTATAGGTCCAATGCAAGAAATGACAATGAAGTTCAAACATCTGGGCGTCGTGGCTCGGTCGGGAAGATTGAGAAACTTGGTTTTTTTAATTCCTGTAAATCCATAACAAGCCTGAAAATTATGAAACTTGGCATGGTGTCATTGACATGGCACCAACATGCCGCGGTAATTTTTTTGCCGAATTGGGACAAGCTTTGGTGTAACCTTCTTGCAAACCGGAGCTTCCTTTAAGAAGGCTCGTGGTTCCGAAAGGGAACGTGTCACCTCTTTGTGCGAAACGACATACTTACACTGCCTTCTCCCGCCTTAATTTTTTTACACAGGCAGATTAGACCAAATAGAAGTATCGTGCTAAATTTTGAAATTATTCCGGGTTTGTTTGGCATTTTTATGCAGTAATTAAGTTTCTTGGCATTTAATGTGCATAATTGAAATTTGAATTACAAGCACATGCTCCAGTGCACCAAAGGTTGTTGAAAACTCACATGTGGGTCCTTGGGTGAATTTATAGGTCCCATGCAAGAAATGGGAATGAAATTCAAACATCTGGGCGTCGTGGCTCGGCCGTAAAGATTGAGAAACTTGATTTTTTTTTAATTTTTTTAAATCCAAAACACGCCTGAAAATCATGAAACTTGGCATGGTGTCATAACATGGCACCAACATGCTGTGATAATTTTTTGGCCGAATTGGGACAAACTTTGGTGTAATCTTCTTGGAATCAGGAGCTTCCCTCAAGAAGGCTCGTGGTTCCGAAAGGGAACGTGTCACCTCCGTGTGGGAAATGACATACGTACACTGCCTTCTCCTGCCTTAATTTTTTACACAGGTAGATTAGACCAAATAGAAGTATCATGCTAAATTTTGGAATTATTCCAGGTTCGTTTGACCTTTCTTATACATTAATTGAGTTTCTGGGAATTTAATGTGCATAATTCAAATTTGAACTACAAGCAAATGCTCCAATGCACCAAAGTTGATTGAAAAATCACATGTGTGTCCTTGGTGAATTTATAGGTCCCATGCAAGAAATGAGAAATAAATTTAAACATCTGGGCGTCGTGGCTCGGCCATAAAGATTGAGAAACTTAGGCTTTAATTCCTGTAAATCCGAAAGACACCTGAAAATCATGAAACCTGGCATGGTGTCATGACATGGCACGAACATGCTGCGGTAATTTTTTTGGCCGAATTGGGAAAAGCTTTGGTGTAAGCTTCTTGCAAACCGGAGCTTCTCTCAAGAAGGCTCGTGGTTCCGAGAGGGAACGCGTCATCTCCGTATGCAAAACGACATACGTACACTGTCTTCTCCCTCCTTAATTTTTTTACACAGGAAAATTAGACCAAATAGAAGTATCGTGCTAAATTTTGGAATTATTCCAGGTTCGTTTGACCTTTTGTATACATTAATTGAGTTTCTAGGCATTTAATGTGCACAATTTAAATTTGAACTACAAGCACATGCTCCAGTGCACCAAAGTTGGTTGAAAAATCACATGTGTGTCCTTGGGTGAGTTTCTAGGTCCCATGCAAGAAATGGGAATGAAATTCAAACCTCTGGGCGTTGTGGCTCGGCTGTAAAGATTGAGAAACTTGGTTTTTTAATTCCTGTAAATCCAAAACACGCTTGAAAATCTTGAAACTTGGCATGGTGTCATGACATGGCAGCAACATGCTGCGGTAATTTTTTTTGGCCGAATTAGGACAAGCTTTGGTGTAACCTTCTTGCAAACCGGAGCTTTCCTCAAGAAGGCTCGTGGTTCTGAGAGGAAACATGTCACCTCCGTGTGCGAAACGACATACGTACACTGCCTTCTCTCGCCTTAATTTTGTTAAACATGCAGATTATACCAAATAGAAGTATCATTCTAAATTTTGGAATTATTCCGGGTTCGTTTGGCCTTTTTATATATTAATTGAGTTTCTGGGCATTTAATATGCATAATTCAAATTTGAACTACAAGCACATGCTTCAGTGCACCAAAGTTGGTTGAAAAATCACATTTGTGTCCTTGGGTGAATTTCTAGGTCCCATGCAAGAATGGGAATGAAATTCAAACATCTGGGCGTCGTGACTCGGCTGTAAAGATTGAGAAACTTAGTTTTTTAGTTCGTGTAAATCCAAAACGCGCCTGAAAATCATGAAACTTGGCATGATGTCATGACATGGCACCAACATGCTGTGGTAAATTTTCTGTCCGATTTGCGAAGCCGCATACATTAACAATCAACAAAGTCATTTAGGAAAAAGTGCTGTCACGTTACAAATCAAAAACACAAGTATTATTGAAATCGTGGGTGTTCTACTTACCAATTACGTGCCGCCATGCGTACCTTTTTTTATTGGCTAGATGGTGCCGTGCGGGGTAGCTATTTGAGTACGGGAGGTGTGCGATCAGACCCCTACGCGTGCTCATCGAGAGAAGAGCCCTTTGACCTCTACCCGCCACGCACCTTCCTCCCAATGTCTCCATTAATGGCACCCGAGCCCCTGTTCTACGGCATGGCTATATGTCTCACTGGACTGAGATTTAAGAGAGAAAAATGAAAATGTAAAAAAGAAAGTTTTGCACGGATCTTGATGTAAGATCCGACAGACCTATATAGCATCGACTGCGACTTATAGCAAGCATGATGAATATTAAGGACGGTGACAGTGGATAATAATTGTCTTGCATATTTAGAAACATAATTAAAGAAAGCCACATGCGGCAACGCCCGAAATACACAAGGGCAAAAGAAGAAGGAAGACAATGATCTGAGTCGCTGATCTCTACTTTTTTGATGTGTTGCTGCAGGCCGCCGGAACTGGTCTCCACGGCGAGCGGCGATGAGCTCTTTCTTGTCCTCAACATGCTGCTTGAGAGCATACACGGATTCCTCCACTATCCTTCTGCGCTCGATGCGCAGCATGGCATTCTCGTCCATAAGTTTCTCGACGATGACGTCGGTCCTCTTCAACAAGTCAGTGGTCTCCTCCTGCTGCTCTGCACTTCCAACGATCTTCGCCCTCAACAAGTCACGCTCGGCTAGGAGCTTCACATTGCTCTCATTTAGTTACAGGATGACGCCGGTAGCCTGTTCAAAAGAGGCTTTCATGTCGTCCTACAACCTCGCCTAGCCGGAGATCTGATCCATCTGGCTATGGACGATCGCATGCATGCGCCTGTAAGAGTCCTCGCCTGCCCGCGAGACATTTTCCCAGGCATCAGCAGTGAGGGAGGACACCTCTGCTGCATTCGCGGCGCGGCGGGACATCTCTTCTGCTTCCGCGGCACGGCCGGACCAGTCTGCTATATTAACGGCGCGACGGGACCTCCGTGCTGATTCGGCGGCGTGGCGGGACCTCTATGCTGCTACGGCCACGCGGAGAAACATGCCAGCTGCGTTCGCGGCGAGGCAGGACATCTCTCGTGCTTCCGCTTCCATGCTCGCATCTCCCTGGTGGCAATCTCTCGATCCAGAACTCACGCTGGCCATGGCAGACGCAAGGGAATGATGATGAATGACTTGTTTGTTTTTGTGGATGAGGAGTTGAGGAGGAATGTGCAGTCATCTTGGAGTAGTAGTATTTATAGCCAAGTACTAATACACTCCAAAGTGGGAAACCATTTAGGTTTTGATCGGTGCGAACAGGTTTGCAATTTGGAATGTGATGGGACGCAGGCTCAAAATTTATTGACGGTTATAGGTGCGACACTATTCCTGAAAGGCGTAATGTGGGCACGCCTTCTTGGCCGCGTACGTGGCGTTTGCACCGTAGGATGCACCGCAATAGGCAATGTCAGCACACGTCTTGTTTCGACAACCGTGCACACTCGTTATTACCATCACACACGCTTCTTTTAATTAGAATGTACGTGCCCGTCTAGCCCACACACGTTGATCTATCTAACTGTTTCTGTTTGTTGTGGCTAATCGCAAACAATTCATCCGTGTGAAGTGTATGCCATCAATCGCAGACACTTTGATCTGGGTGACCCGTTTCTGTTCTGTTGCCTAATCGCAAACAGTTAATCCTTCTGAAGCGTAGGCCCTCAGTCGCACGCACCTTTATCTAGCTGCCCGTTTCTATAGTTCCTCCTCATCACAAATAGTTCATCCGAGTGAACCGTATGCCGTATATCGCACACGCCTTCATCTGGCCGCCCGTTTATTTTGTTCCACCTCATCGCAAACAGTTAATTAAGCTGAATCGTATGCCCTGCATCGCACACGCAACTAAAATCTGAACCGTGTTTGATGGCTCTGCCATCGCAAACGTTTTGCACCTTTTTTGATGGATCTTTTACATCACCATTTGCAATTATTGCATCGCACACAGTTTCGTCGAAGGGTCTCTGATCGTAGTGCCGCGTTAGCAGCATCCTGTAGTAGTGCAACGAGCTATGAATTTAATTTTTCATGATCTTTTAGGCATTGTACTAGAAATATATACTGATGACATAGTCGTTAAATCGGATGGGTTTGATCATTATTTAGCCAATTTAAGATTAGCTCCTGAAAGGATGTGCCGGTATGGATTAAAAGTGAACCCACTCAAATGTGCTTTTAGCGTGTCGGCTGGTAAGTTTTTAGGCTTCATAATTCATGAAAATGGTATAGATATTGACCCTAAGAAAGTGCAGGCAATTAGAAATTTGGAGGAACCCATGTGTAAAAAGGATGTGCAAAAGTTATTAGGAAAAATTAATTACTTGAGATGATTCATATCTAACCTTGCATGGAAAATTGAATCGTTTGTTCCTCTACTTCGGCTAAAGAAAAAAGCCGAATTTACTTGGGGGAAGAGCAACGAGATGCTTTTAATAATATAAAGCGATGCTTGTCGAATCCTCCAATATTGTGGGCGCCCAAGTCCGGTGCGCCGTTCAGGTTGTACATTGCTGCACAAGATATGATGATCGGTGCGGTGTTGGCGCAAGAGGTCAGCGGGAAAGAATACATCATTTCATACTTAAGTCGACATTTGCTCGACGCCAAAAGTCGGTACATGTTTATTGAAAAGTTATGCTTATCTTTATACTATGCATGTACCAAATTTCGGCCTTATCTTCTTTCTAGTACATGTGTGGTAGTTTGACAGGCCGACGTCATTAAGTACATGTTGCAACAACAGATTCTTAGTGGTAGGATTGGAAAGTGGGCTTACACGCTAATAGAATATGATTTAACATATGAATCGTTGCGTGCTATGAGGGGTCAAGTTATCGCCGATTTTATTATTGATCATAGGATTAAGGATGATGAAAATATTAATTATGTTAGTGTATGCCATGGAAGCTTTATTTTGATGGATCGGTTTGTAGGGAAGGGCAAGGCGTCGGTAATGTTTTAATTTCACATAATAATGCTTTTTATGATACATCGGCCCGTTTGAAATATCCTTGCACTAATAACCAAATTGAGTATGAAGCTTTACTGTTTGGTTTACAAACTTTAGTTGATATGGGCGTAAAGGATATATATGCTTTTGGGGTTTCGCCTCTGATAGTACAACAACTTAAATGCGAATTTTAATGTTTTGATGGGTTATTAAATAGTTATTTGGACTGATGTTTAGACATAATTAAGTCTCTAGATACGTTCACCATCCATCATATACCTAGAGAACAAAATTCTAGAGCTAATTGTTTAGCACAAGAAGCATCTGGTTATCACATTAGTAAAGGAATGTTTTTTATATTAGACAAACCGATGCATGGTGAGTCTATAATATTGGGTACTTTGCCACATGGTGTAGTTGGGCCTAGGATAGTTGAACAACTAGCTGTACAATGTACTGTAGATTTGGTGCATGATTTACAAATAACCGAATTAGCAAATAATTTAGAACCACGTGATTTGAAAGTTTCTTTGGTTAATCACTTAAAGGATCCAAGTCAAACAAGAGCTAGGAAAATTCGGCGACAAGCTTTAAAATATACTTTGTTTAACAATGAGTTGTATCGCCGAACAATAGATGGGTTATTTTTAAAGTGCTTGGATTCTGATCAATCTAGAGTAGCTATGGATGAAGTGCACGAAGGAATATGTGGGACACATCAGTCGGCTCACAAAATGCAATAGTTATTAAAAAGAGTAGGTTTTTATTGGCCGACTTTGCTAGAGGATTGTTTTCGGTACTATAAAGGTTGTGAGGCATGTCAAAAATTTGGGAATATACAGTTAGCTCCCGCAGCTATGTTAAATCCTATAATTAGGCCGTGGCCATTTAGAGGATGAGGCTTAGATTTTATTGGTGAAATACATCCTTCGTCTTCTAAAAGACATCGCTTCGTCCTAGTAGCCATAGATTATTTTACTAAATGGACAGAAGCAGTTCCTTTGAAAAACATGACCCATAAAGAGGTTATCAGTTTTGTTCTAGAGCATATTATTCATAGATTCGGTATTCCTCAAACTTTAACTACCGATCAAGGTGCTTCTTTTATGTCTCATCAATTTCGCGAATTTGCCGAATCTTTAGGAATTAAATTGTTAAATTCGTTGCCTTATTATGCTCAAGCTAATGGACAGGCCGAATCTAGGAATAAAACTTCAATTAAGCTTGTACAGAAGAAAATTGAGGAGCATCCAAAAAGATGGCATGAGGTACTTTCGGAAGCTTTATGGGCCCATCGGATATCTAAACACGGAGCGACTCAAGTAGCACCGTATGATCTAGTATATGGTCAAGAGGCGGTATTACCTGTAGAGGTTAATTTACAAGCTCTTAGAGTGGCCAGACAGAATGACTTGTTGGCTGTAGATTATAATGATTTGATGATGAATAAGATAGATGACATTTCAGAAGAGAGATTAAGAGCTCTACGGGAAATTGAGAAGGAGAAATTAAGAGTAGAGGGAGAAATCGTTTCAAATAGGAGATTTAGCGTGGAAAACGATTTTACCTATTGAAGCTAAAGATAGGAAATTCGGCAAATGGTCGCCGAGTTGGGAAGGCCCATATAAAGTTACGGAGACCGTTCCTGGAAATTCATATTTTGTACAATCTTTGCAGGGAGAGAAGTTGTCCAAATCTCTCAACGGAAAATATTTGAAGAAGTACTATCCTAACATGTGGCAGGAGGCTTGAGCACATTTGGCCGATATATTGTTTAAGATATCGCCCTAAGGAACATTTGGCTGATGTATACTTTGGACATTGCCCTAATAAATCATATGGCCGGTGAATTGATCAACATCGCCCACAAGTATTTGTTATGGTGTTCTTGATAAATACAATTGTAACAAAAACAGGGGGCATGTGTTGAATGTATAATTTGGCTACTAGGTATTTTGTGGGCCAAATTAATTTAAATGACTATGGTTAGATTATTGGCTGACACAAATATTTTGCACTTACTATCTAGTTTAAAATGCAGGCTTGGATCATAGTATAGTACATATGCTGAAGATGCAGATCAGGCTAGTAAAGATATTTACTGAGGATAAGTCTTGGGCATGAGCGATCATGTAATGGACGTGAAGGTGCAACAACACAAGGAGAATTATTAATCATAATTATCTTGTGTGATAGCGACATGGTCGGAATATTTTATTCGTATATCCAAGAGTCCTTGTACGTGTATATGGCCTAATACGATAGCATATAGATTCTGTAGGCGTGTGTACCACATGGTAACCGAATCAAGTCCAATTTAGTTCTGGTTTTGGAGTTGTACTCCTGTACGGCAAGTCACCGTGTACGCCAAGTCCCGCGTGCCTTATATAGGCCACGATCGATTGAAAAAGCCCAAACAATCAATCTATCAATACAAAATTTATTTATATGTACGTCTATTTTGTCGTTACTTCTTGCCGATCCCTAGTAGCCCTAGGGTTTGGTGATCTTTGCCGTTTTGCGCTGAAAAGCGGCCGGTTCTTCTCCATGAAAGCAAGGAAATCTTTGTTTCTTTGCTCGTAAAGTAATCATTCGTCGTCACGAAAGCACGGCAAATATCCTGGTGTTGCGCGGTGATTTCGCGTGGCAACACCACCCACTATTGAGAACTCACCGAAAGAAAAGGCCCTAGTGCCTGAGTTTGAGAAAGCCGCTGAAGGATTTCGAGCGAAGGAAAATGACGGTTAGTCTAGTGATCCCATGCCATCAGCCAGAGAAATTTTTAAGCCCTCTTGCTCCATTGAAGCCCAACAATGAAAACGTGTCGGCTTCTGAAGATGTTCAGCAGATGGAAATTAGCGAGGAAGAATTTCGGAAAAATCCTTAGGAGTCATTTCCTCTATTTCCAGTTGAGTATGGCCCAATGGCCCGCAATCAATGAACAGGTTCACTCATCAAAGCTTGCATTGTTTGGGGTGAGTCCTTTTGAAGGGGAAAGGACTTCATTGTCACCAAGGTTCTGGACAGAAGAGCAAGCAGTCTATTATGCTCGGATCTTATTTGGCAAGCACAAAATTTTCAATCATAAGATGTTAAAGTTCGCCAAGCTCGAAGAAATGCCATGCTTCCACAATGCAATTGAGCACATTGAACATGCTCTTCTGAAGGGATTCATGCGTTTCAATCATGGCTAGAACAAGGAAGTTATTCTTCAGTTTTATGCCACACCATACATCTCAGGAGAGATTGGAGACACATCAACCTGGACGCTTGAGTGGATGACTGGCAGAGAAAGAATCAAATGTTCGATAGATCATTTTCTGGCCCTAATAAATATTCCGCAATGTGGGTTTGATAAGGATAGAGATCACAAGCTGCATTTCCGGGAAGTGTCCGAAGCACAACTCCACGTCCTGGTGGATCCCACCATGGTGGGCGACGAATACATTGATGTTGATCCCAAGAGATTGGATTATGATAACAAAGTGCTATTTCACATTCTGTGCAATACCATCACGCCAACTCATAGACCAAACTCCATAAAAGGCATCGTGGGAAATGCACCTATGGAAATATCTCAAGGAGTTAAGTTTGACATTCCTGACCTTTTTATTTGGAACCCGACATGTGCTGTAGATAGCCCTCAGTCTTTAAAGCCCTATGCTACATTGATCATGTTCCATCGAGCATCTTACAAATGAGCAATTATTTTGGGCTTACATACCGAAGGTATTCATGCCACCAGTTAGAGACACTCTGCGCATTGTGAAGGATAACATCAAAGAAACGAACCTATTGATGCTGTTGCAACTGCTTCTGCGTCTAAAAATGCTCCGATGGTTAAGGAAGCTAGGGTGGAAATCCCTCGCAGAGAAAATCCATCACTCTATGAGATTTCCATTCGCTTGCAGCAGACTCTGGAAAGACACATATGAAGGAAATATTCCTTAGAGGCAATAATAAAGTTGTTATTTTATATTTCCTTATGTCATGATAAATGTTTATTATTCATGCTAGAATCGTATTAACCGAAAACTTGATACATGTGTGTATACATAGACAAAACACCGTGTCCCTAGTAAGCCTCCACTAGACTAGCTTCTTAATCAAAGATGGTTAAGTTTCCTAACCATAGACATGAGTTGTCATTTGATAACAGGATCACATCATTAGGAGAATGATGTGATGGACAAGACCCATCCGTTAGCTTAGCATATTGATCATTCAGTTTTATTGCTCTTGCTTTCTTCATGTCATGTACATATTCCTTTGACTATGAGATTATGCAACTCCCGGACACCGGAGGAATAACTTGCATGCTATCAAACGTCACAACGTAACTGGGTGATTATAAAGATGCTCTACAGGTATCTCCGAAGGTGTTTGTTTGGTTGGCATAGATCAAGATTAGGATTTGTCACTCCGAGTATCGGAGAGGTATCTCTAGGCCCTCTCGGTAATACACATCATAAGAAGCCTTGCAAGAAATGTGACTAATGAGTTAGTTGCGGGATGATGTGTTACGGAACGAGTAAAGAGACTTGTCGGTAACGAGATTGAACTAGGTATGAAGATACCTTTGACCGAATCTCGGGCAAGTAACATACCGATGACAAAGGGAATAACGTATGTTGTCATAACGGTTCGACCGATAAAAATCTTTGTAGAATATGTAGGAGCTAATATGAGCATCCAGGTTCCGCTATTGGTTATTGAACGGAGAGGTGTCTCGGTCATGTCTACATAGTTCTCGAACCCGTAGGGTCCGCACACTTAACGTTCGATGACGATTTTGTATTATATTGTCACACCCAAGCTAGTTCATGCATTAGAGTGTTGCATCATGTCTTATTTTCCAGAAAACTGAAATGGGGATGACAGAACCCCCAGCACCCACTGGAAATAACTAGGGTTTACTAAAAACTTTTTCAATGAACCTGAAATGCCCTTCTAAAAAGTCCACCCTTTTTGTTTTGGGTTAAAACCTTTGAAAAAAATGGTGCACACTTTTCCAGGACATCATAAGGTCATTGGATTAAATCATTACTAATTGCAATTGGGCAATTTAAATCCTATATATATTTTAAAATGCCCAAATAATCCTAAAAGTATTTTTAGGCTGTTGAGAATATTTTCAAATGTGCCTCTGAATATTTTTAGGTTTTTCCTAAATGGAATAGAATTTTACTATTTCAAAACACAAAACAGAATAAATAGAAAACAGAAAAGAGAGAGAAAGGAAACTAACCTGGCAAAGCCACCAGCCGGCCCACCTGGCAGCCCAGCACTGTGCTGGCCCGTGCCAGCCAGCTGCTTCGTCCCCGCCATGCAGGCATGGAGGTGACACCGGCGTGCGTGAGCTCGCCAGCGCGTCAGCTGCTTGCCGCCCTCGCCCCTGGACACCTGGGTGAGCTCCACGTCGCCGCCCCGACCCCGCAGACACCTCGCTTACTCCTCTGCCTCTCTCCCTCGCCCTCTCCCACCATGGCCGACGCTGCCGCGCCCGCGCCACTGTGATAACCGCGTCCGTCGTCGTCCCCGTGCCGCGTCACCGTGTCCACGAGCTCCGCCGTCGTCGACTACGTCGAGCAGGCCGAGCCCTGAGTGCTCGTCTGCTCTGGAGTCGCCGCTGACCCCGTCTCCCCAACTCTAGCCGCCGAGATCGCCATCGTCGCCCCGCTCAGCTCCGGCCTTCCCCGAGCCCACTTCGACGCTTGCTGCAATCGCCGTGAGCCCAGCTCCGTCCTCCCCCTCTCCACTAACTCCCTCCTGCACCGTGTGCACCGCACCACGCTCACCCGAGCACCCGCCACCGCCGAGCTCGTCGCCGACGTGACTCCGGCCACCCACCGGCCACACCACCGTGACCAACGCACTCACCGCACTCGCAGGAGCCCATAGCACCTCTCCACGCGCCTCGCCGTGCCCCGTAGCCTTGGGTTCGACCTCACCCGAGCTCCGGCAGCCGCATAGCTCATCGCCGGCAACGTCTCCGGCGACCCCAGCTCCACCCACTGCGACCACTCGACGCGGCTCACTCCCCGCACCACGTAGATGTGCTCCACCATCGTTTTGGTCGCCGGAGCACGAAACCCGCATTGCTCCGCCGCGTCTGGCCTCGCCGGCGGCTAAACGCTGGCGAGTTTGACCCTATTTGACCCCGCGTGGGCCCAGGTTGACTCCCCCTGAGTCTATGACAAGTGGGATCGCCCTGCTAATTAACTTAGATTAACACTAACTAAATTTAGTTAGTTAATTAACTAGTGACATGCGGGTCCCACTGGTCAGGTTTGACCTGGACCGGCTCCGTTGACCGCTGACGTCACCCCGACGCTATGCTGACGCAATAAATCAATTACTGCAATTATTCTTATACAGGAAATTCTAGAAAATATTACAAACTTCAAAAATTCATAACTTTTAACCTGTAACTCCAAATGCAAAGATTTATATATGAAATTTGATCAGAAAAATTCAATATTTCCATTTGTAATGGTTTCATGCATGACAAAACACTGTAACCTTGCTGTTTAGGTGAAACAAGCTAATGCACTTATATGACTTAAGAACATAAGCTTTCATTTGAATCCTTGATTCAAATAGACTCAAACCAGCTTGTTTCACAATGGATTAGGCAGGACACCTCATATTGCCATGTCATAGCATGCATCATATTGTTGCATATTGCCATGTGATGATTGTGTTCCGTGGTGTCTTTCGTGGTAGGTTCTGCCTCCGAGGATATTAGCGAGTATCCAACTGAAGGGCAGTACCCTACTACTACTCCATCAGGCAAGCAACCCCATTGATCATATCGATACAATCTCATGTTCTCGCTCCTGCTCTCATTTACTGCATTAAGACAACAACGTTTCAAACTGCTGTGTGCTGCGGTAGTTGAATCCTTATCCTCTGCATGACCTGTCATTGCTACAGTAACTAGATGAAACCCACTAGCATGTGTAGGAGTTTATCGAGCCATGTATGTGTTTCATACCTTGCTATGCCTGCTATGCTTAGAGTTGTGCCAGGTCTGGTTCATCTGGGTGATGGGCTAGAGTGAAATGATTACGTCGGTAATGTGAGGGATGTGTTGAACATGTTTTGGTAAAGGTATCGATGAGAGGCCATGTAGGAGTACATGGTGGGTTGTTTCATTGAGGCCGTCCCTAAGAACTAAGATATGTATGTGTGATTTAAGAATCAGTTACTACCATGCATTGGGATCCTTAATTGACCCTCTCAGCTTCTTAACCACCCTAGTACTCTGTCCAGGAGTTGCAACTCGTTTCTGGTGTTTGTAGGTTATGTGTTGGCGGCCGTGCGTAGCGCTGACCCTAGGGGTGGGCTATGATGCGGTAGATACACTGTGGCACGGTGTACCGAGTCACCCGTTTGGTGCCTCGGGAACCCTGTTCACATCGTTCAGGGCCGTATGTGGAAACCTCGGCCGGACTCCCTGCGGATGGAACCTGGATAGGCGATAAACCAGGACTAGAGACTTGAGTGTTTAGGTAGGCCGTGGCCGACACCCTCGTTGGGCTTTCGCTTGAAGGTTGCCGAGTACATGTTGTGTAAACGACGATAAGTGCTGAGATCGTGTATGAAGAAGTACACCCCTGCAGGGTTAACATCATCTATTCGAATAGCCGCGTCCGCGGTAAAGGACTACTTGGTTGCCTGTACAGTTCATAGACAAGTTAATGGTTACTACTAAAAGACTCAAGATAAGTGTGAGTACCGAGGATGGCCCTCTCGTAGGATGACGAGGGAGGATCCCCGGTGGAGTATTGTGTTGGTGATTAGTGGACTCGTGTGCGAAAACTATTTTACAAGTGGTGTCTCGTAGGATAGCTTAGCCAAGAGTCAAAGCTGGCTTGCTGCATTAACTCCACCACCTTCTTGAGAATGAGCATGTATAGTAGGATCTGTTGTAAGACTTGCTGAGTACCTTTGTACTCATGTTGCTTTAATTACTGTTTTCAGACGACAACACCACCCACTCCGACGGGTTTTACGTAGACCTCGACGTCGATGAGTGACTTGCCACCTAGGTGGTGATTCTGGCCATGGAGGGCCCGATGTAGATAGATAGGCTTCGTCAAGCCTTGTTTCTTTATAGTGTCTGTACTCAGACTTATTTGCTTCCGCATGTGCTTGTATGCTTGTATGACTTGAGTGTTGGGTCATGTGACCCCTACCTGTATGAACATGTTATGTATGGCTCTCCGGAGCCTTTAAATGAAGTACTTGAGTTGTAGAGTTTTTTTGTGATGCCATGTCGTATTTACACATGTCGAGCATATTGTGTGTATGATTGAAATGCTTGGTATGTGTGGGATCCGACAATCTAGTTGTTTATCCTTGGCAGCCTCTCTTATGGGGAAATTTAGTCTAGTGCCTCTTTGAGCCATAGTAGTCCGCTACAGCCCGGTTCACCGGAGTCCTGCTAGCCCAGCACTACTGCTCAGGACACTTGACTGGCCGGCATGTGTTTCACTTCGTTCCTATGTCTGTCCCTTCGGGGAAATGTCACGCGGTGACATCCGGAGTCCTGCCTAGCCTGCTACAGCCCAGGTTCCCCGGAGTCCTATTAGCCCAGTGCTATAGCCTGGATTCACATGCTGTTGACCGACATGCTCGATGTGATTCATGTATGCCTGTCCCCATAGGTTAGTGCCGCTTTGGGTTCACGACTAGCCATGTCGGCCCGGGTTCTCTGTCATATGGATGCTAGCGACACTATCATATACGTGAGCCAAAAGGCGCAAACGGTCCCGGGCCATGGTAAGGTGACACCCATGGGGATACCGTGTGTGAGGCCGCAAAGTGATATGAGGTGTTACCGGCTAGATCAATGTGACTTGGAATCAGGGTCCTGACAGTGTTGGCATCAGAGACGGACTGCCTGTAGGTTCGTTGAGCCGAACTGGTCGATGTCGAGTCTAGAAATGCTTTAGTTATATGTAGGGGAATTGATTGTGGAAGGGAACGTAAGGCTCTTTTAGTCCTTTACCTTATGCCCTCTGATCTGAGTCATTCTCTTCTCATTCTACGTGGGTTAAGGACTAGGCTCTCTTCTCTCTATCAGGTTCACGTGTTACTAATCCGTAGTAGCTTATAGGATTGTTGTTACAAGCCTCAGTTCAGTTTCTACTACTTTTAGTATGTTGTCAGTTGAACCAGAACCTTGATATGACGTTGTTGACAATGTTGAGTGGTTTTGCAAACTGTTGTGAATGTATCAAATCTTTTTCTGAGCATTTACAACCGTTATGCTGTCTGATTTCTCCTAGAAAATGCTAATGCCTTTGCATTATTCCGTGCTTCTAGATGGCCACCCGTTCCCAGAACCAAGTGGTTCGTCTGACCTGGTGCCTCGATGTACCCGGTCACACGGCCATGTTGGTTCGAGTGATGGTCGAGACAGGCTATCGATGGTATCCGTAATATACCGTCAAGGAGCAGTTCCGAGACTTCAACCAGAGCCAGTACCTTTGTACCGTCAGGATATATCCCTCTTATCCTGGAGCCACTGAACCCCTCCACTGCTCTTATGGGCTTGGGGTTACTATTGAGATGTCTGTGCAGGATGCAGCTTACTCAATGATGACTATCATTTGAGCCAGAACTGCCTTGCTTTAGAACACCGATTTCCGCTACATGCCAGCCTCACTCCCTGGAGCACAGGGGTACTATCAGGCTTTGTACTATGACTCTACACATGAGGACTCATTACTCTGCACCACTGCCGAGATGCTCGAGGACAAGCACCGCGAAAATCAGGCCTTGCAGATGGAGCTCTTCAACTCTCGTTCTGATCACTGGGCCACTTTGACTCGGTTTGCACTTGCTGTGCAGGCAGGATACATGGACATGAGGGACTTGTACCCCGTACGGTCTGGATTGCCAGATTGTATGGACTGGCGTGATGTAGGAGGCATCACCCCTCCTCGTGGTCCCCGTCTGCCACCATTTGTGGGACCAAGGCCACATCCGAGTCCCTTTGGACCACAAGCTCCACAGGACCGTCTATTCCCAGATGATCATGTTCCGCTTCTAGGTTTTGCTAGTGACTTTTATGAGGATTACTACGGAGCCGCCTAAGCTAGTAGTAGTTTCACTAGTACTGTAATAGTTGTATTCTCCACAGTCCTGCATGACCCGTGGGATACGACTTGGTGTGTATCACGCTCCGGAGGTGTAGAAAATAATGTATAGGAGCTTGGAATGCCTCCGATGAGATGTAACATCTTTCACTATAGTTGTACTCTAGCCTGGGCTTGTACTAAACTATGTACGGTGTGTACGACCGAGGGTATATATATGGCAGTTTCTATATTACCATGTCGTGCAATGAACATCTCAGCATTCCATGTTATCCATTACATTCTGCACTTCCTTAGTTGTGCCATCCTTGTCTAAACCATTGTCTTGTTTTTCCTAGGATGGTCAACACCCGCAGCAACCCTGTGGCCCTGGAGCAGGGGGAAGCCAGTGTAGCTAGGGATGAGAATCTGTCTCACCTACCTTCTCTGGCCGAAGTTATGCTAGAGGCTGAAAGAAACAAGCATGAGACTAACCGCTTGTTGGAGTGGATTGAGCAGAACACTGCACGTCATCAGCGAAACGACTTGGTGTCAATCAATGACTTTATCAAGTTGTACCCACCAAAGTTTAATCATTCCGTCGAGCCCCTCGACATGGATGACTGGCTTCGCAGCATCACCCACAAGCTACGTTCTGCCAACGTAGCCGAAGCTGATAAGGTTACCTATGCTGCCTATCACTTTGATGGCCCTGCTAGCCTTTGGTGGGAAAACTTTGAGGCTATGCGCCCGGTCGGCCAAATCACTACTTGGGCTGAATTCAGTGAGGCTTTCTGTGAGCATCACATCCCGGAAGGTCTCATGGATCATAAGAGGGAAGAGTTCTGCAATTTCACCCAAGGCAGACTGACTTTGGATGCTTATAGTCGTGAGTTTGGAAATCTGGCACATTATGCTCCTGAAGAGGTATCCACCAACGCTAAGAAGCAGACAAGGTTCCGCAAGGGACTTAGCCCCGAGCTTCACCGCGATCTTCGTCTGCACGAGTGCACCTCCTTCCAGAAGTTGGTCAATAAGGCCATCAGTGCTGAGACAGGCCAGACTGACCATGATGCTTCACTCAAGCACTCTCGTGATTTTGGTTCTTCATCCGGCTCTGGATCTCAGAAGCTCCGGGTGTGGATTCCAAGCACATCACTGCCACCCAGGTTCATTCCGAGGCCATCCTTTGAGGTGCCTCGCCCCAACCAGTAGTTTGCACCGCGTAAGCCCTATGGTGGCCCCGCTGCTAATGCTGCTCCACGCCCCAATGTTGTGACATGTTTCAAGTGTGGAGAGCTGAGTCACTACAGTCGAGAGTGTCCTTAGAACAACAACCCCAACTAGTTTGGAAAGTCCGTTGGCCGTGGTAAGCCAGCGGGAAAGACATTCTACGCCAAGCCAGCCACCACTACACGTGGCCATGTCAACTATGTCTCAGCTGAGGAGGCTCATGATGATCCTAACATCGTCATTGGTACGCTCCTTGTTAATTGCCATCCACATCTGTTCTTTTCGATACTGGAGCATCTCATTCATTCATATCTGAGAGCTATGCTCGATTGCATAACACGACATTCTGTGACATGCCCACTTCCATGGTAATTCAAACTCCGGGTTCCAAGTGGAAAACTTCTAGAGTAAGGCATGGGAATGAAATTCTTGTCGATAGAATTGTCTTCCTTGCATCCTTAATAGCTCTCAAGTCCTCGGACATAAATATCGTCTTGGGTATGGACTGGATGTCAGCTCATTATGCTAAGATTGATTGTGCCACTAGAACCGTTCAACTTACTCACCCATCGGGCAAGACAGTCAATGTCTTAACTCGAGTGGCCAAGCGCCAGCTTTACTCCCTAAATGCCAACCCCCTTCCATACCTTGAAGATATTCCAGTAGTCCGAGACTTCCCGGATGTCTTTCCAGAAGAACTGCCAGGTGTTCCACCTGACAGGGATGTCGAGTTAATGATAGACCTTGTTCCAGGAACCGTCCCAATTTCTAGAAGACCCTATAAGATGGCATCCTTAGAACTAGCCGAGCTTAAGAAACAACTCGATGAGTCCTTGAAAAAGGGTTTCATCCATCCTAGTTCTTCTCCTTGGGCTTGCCCCGTCCTCTTCATCAAGAAGAAGGATGGAACGGATCGGATGGTTGTAGATTACCGACCTGTCAACTTGGTCACTATCAATAACAAGTATCCGCTCCCCAGGATCAACGATCTGTATGATCAGCTCGCTGGATCCTCAGTCTTCTCCAAAATGGATTTGAGGTTGGGCTACCATCAAATCAAAATAAAAAACGGGGACATTCCCAAAACGGCCTTTGTTACTCATTATGGCCAATACAAGTACACCGTTATGTCCTTCGGTTTAACCAATGCCCCAGCCACCTTCTCTCGGTTAATGAACTCGGTCTTCATGGAGTATTTGGATAAATTTGTCATAGTATACCTCGATGATATACTCATCTACTCCAAGAGTGAGGAAGAACATGCCGAACATCTAAGGCTGGTATTGACGAAACTTCGAGAGCATCGCCTTTATGCCAAATTCTCCAAGTGTGAATTTTGGTTGCCAGAAGTGACCTATCTAGGCCATGTAATCTCTGGTAAGGGTATTGCTGTCAATCCCGAGCGAGGTCAAGCCGTCCTTGATTGAACTCCACCTGAAACGGTCAAGCAAGTTTAGAGCTTCCTTGGCTTAGCGAGCTATTGTCGCCGCTTCGTCGAGAATTTCTCCAAGGTTGCTAAACCTCTAACTGAACTCCTCAAGAAAGATAAAAAGTTCGAGTGGACCTCACAGTGTGAGTTCAGCTTTCAGGAATTGAAAAGACGCCTGACATCTGCTCCCGTACTGGTACCACCAGATTTCTCCAAGGACTTTATTATCTATTGCGAAGCCTCGCGACAAGGACCAGGTTGCATACTCATGCAAGATTGTCAGGTAATTGCCTATGCTTCACGGCAATTACACCCACATGAGGAAAACTATCCCACACATGATCTAGATCTTGTAGCTGTAGTCCATGCACTTAAAACTTGGTGACATTACCTTCTCGGTAATCATTGCGAGATCTTCACTGATCACCAAAGTCTGAAATATATCTTCACCCAACCAGATTTAAATCTCAGGCAAAGACGTTGGGTCGAGTTGATCTCAGATTACGACTTAGGGATAACCTACACCCCGGGAAAAGCCAATGTTATGGCTGATGCACTAAGTCGTAAATCCTATTGTAGCAACCAGATGTTACAACAAGGTCAACCACTTCTCCATGAGGAATTTCGGAAGCTTAATCTTCACATTGTTCCTCAGGGATTCCTATCTACCTTGGTGGTAAAACCGACCCTTATGGATCAGATCATAACCGCCCAGCGGTATGACAAGGGGATATCTCGGATCAAGCAGAACATCGCTAGCGGAGCTGCTACGTGTTTCTCTGTGAATGATCAAGGTGTTGTCTTCTTTGAGAACCGCCTGGTGGTTGCCAAGAAACAACAACTACGGCAACTGATCCTTAAGGAAGCTCATGAATCCCCTCTCACCATTCATCCCGATAGTACTAAGATGTATCAAGACCTACGCCAGAGGTTTTGGTGGACTAGGATGAAGAGATAAATTGCTCAATACATTGCTAACTGCGACGTTTGTCGTCGTGTTAAAGCAGAGCATCAATGGCCTGCCGGCACCCTTCAACCTTTGGCTATTCCTGAATGGAAATGGGATAAAATCAGTATGGATTTCATTACCGGGTTTCCCAGGACCAAGAGTGGGAATAATGCTATCTTCGTCGTGATCGATCGTATTTCCAAAGTAGCCCACTTCCTACCTGTTCGTGAGAGTATCACCGCTAGCCAGCTAGCTGACCTATACATCTCCCAAATAGTGTCTCTTCATGGTGTCCCATTGGAAATTAACTCAGACCGTGGGAGTCTCTTCACCTCTCGATTTTGGGAAAGTTTCCAAAAATCTATGGGAACTCGTCTCTCTTTTAGCACCGCCTTCCACCCCCAATCAAGTGGTCAAGTAGAGCGGGTCAATCAAATTCTAGAGGATATGCTCCGAGCTTCGGTCATCTCATTCAGAATGGATTGGGAGAAATGCCTTCCATTCGCGGAGTTCGCTTATAACAATAGTTATCAAGCTAGCTTGGGCAAAGCTCCTTTCGAAGTTCTCTATGGACGAAATTGTCGAACGCCTCTTAATTGGTCAGAAACCGGGGAAAGACAACTCTTTGGCCCGGATATGATTCAGGAAGTAGAAGAGCAGGTTCGCGTTATTCGTGAGAAATTGAAAACAGCCCAATCTTGCCAAAGAGCCAATATGACCGTAAATATAAGCTCATGACTTATGAAGTCGGCGAGAAGGCTTACCTTCGGGTTACTCCGTTAAAGGGAACCCATCGTTTCAGTATCAAAGGCAAATTGGCTCCTCGTTACATTGGACCCTTTCGCATTCTTGCCAAACAAGGAGAAGTTGCCTACCAATTGGAACTACCTCCGCATCTTTCCAGAGTTCACGATGTCTTCCACATTTCTCAACTCAGGCATTGCTTCGCGGATCCTATACGTGGAGTGGACCACGAAATGCTTGATCTCCAAGATAATCTCACATACCGGGAATATCCCGTTCGTATCCTTGATCAAGCCGAGCGTACCACTCGACGCCATAACATCAAGTTTCTCAAGGTTCAATGGTCACACCATTCCAAGAAAGAAGCCACTTGGGAAAGGGAGGATCGACTTCGACTTGAGTACCCCACCTTCTTCCCAACAGATCCTAAATCTCGGGACGAGATTCTTTTGAGTGGGGGTGAGTTGTCACACCCTAGCAAGTTCATGTGTTAGAGTGATTGCATCATGTTTAATTTTCCCAGAAAGATTAAATGGGGATGACAGAACCCCCAGCCCCCCTGGAACAACTAGAGTTTACTAAAAAACTTTTCAATGAACCTGAAATGCCCTTCTAAAAAGCCCACCCTTTTTGTTTTGGGTTAAAACCTTTGACAAAAATGGTGCACACTTTTCCACGACATCATAAGGTCATTGGATTAAATCATTACTAATTGCATTTGGGCAATTTAAATCCTATAAATATTTTAAAATGCCCAAATAATCCTGAAAGTATTTTTAGGCTGTTGAGAATATTTTCAAATGTGCCTCTCAATATTTTCAGGTTTTTCCTAAATGGAATAGTATTTTTACTATTTCAAAACACAAAACAGAATAAATAGAAAACAGAAAAGAGAGAGAGAAAGGAAACTAACCTGGCAAAGCCACCAGCCGGCCCACCTGGCGGCCCAGCACTGTGCTGGCCCGTGCTAGCCAGCTGCTTCGTCCCCGCCAGGCAGGCAGGGAGGTGACGCCGGTGTGCATGAGCTCGCCAGCGCGTCAGCTGCTTGCCGCCCTCGCCCCTGGACACCTGGGCGAGCTCCACGTCACCGCCCCGACCCCGCAGACACCTCGCTCACTCCTCTGCCTCTCTCCCTCGCCCTCTCCCACCATGGTCGATGCTGCCGCGCCCGCGCCACCATGATAACCGCATCCGCCATCGTCCCCGTGCCGCGTCACCAAGTCCACGAGCTCCGCCGTCGTCGACTACGTCGAGCAGGCCGAGCCCCGAGCGCTCGCCCGCTCTGGAGTTGCCGCTGACCCCGTCTCCCCCAACTCTAGCCGCCGAGATCACCATCGTCGCCCCGCTCAGCTCCGGCCTTCCCCGAGCCCGCTTCGACGCTTGCTGCAATCGCCGTGAGCCCAACTCCGTCCTCCCCCTCTCCATTAACTCCCTCCTGCACCGTGTGCACCGCACCACGCTCACCCGAGCACCCGCCGCCACCGAGCTCATCGCCGACGTGACTCCGGCCACCCACCGGCCACACCACCGTGACCAACGCACTCACCGCACTCGCAGGAGCCCATAACACCTCTCCATGCGCCTCGCCGTGCCCCGTAGCCTCGGGTTCGACCTCACTCGAGCTCCGGCAGCCGCATAGCTCGTCGCCGGCGACGTCTCCGGCCACCCCAGCTCCACCCACTGCCACCACTCGACGCGGCTCACTCCCTGCATCACGTAGATGTGCTCCGCCGTCGTTTTGGTCGCCGGAGCACGAAACTCGCATCGCTCCGCCGCGTCTGGCCTCGCCGGTGGCTAAACGCCGGCGAGTTTGACCCTGTTTGACCCCGCGTGGGCCCAGGTTGACTCCCCCTGAGTCTATGAGAAGTGGGACCGCCCTGCTAATTAACTTAGATTAACACTAACTAAATTTAGTTAGTTAATTAACTAGTGACATGCGGGTCCCACTGGTCAGGTTTGACCTGGACCGGCTCCGTTGACCGCTGACGTCACCCTGACGCTATGCTGACGCAATAAATCAATTACTGGAATTATTCTTATACAGGAAATTCCAGAAAATATTACAAACTTCAAAAATTCATAACTTTTAACCTGTAACTCCAAATGCAAAGATTTATATATGAAATTTGATCAGAAAAATCAATCTTTCCATCTGTAATGGTTTCATGCATGACAAAACACTGTAACCTTGCTGTTTAGGTGAAACAAGCTAATGCACTTATATGACTTAAGAACATAAGCTTTCATTTGAATCCTTGATTCAAATATACTCAAACCAGCTTGTTTTACAATGCATTAGGCAGGACACCTCATATCGCCATGTCATAGCATGCATCATATTGTTGCATATTGCCATGTGATGATTGTGTTCTGTGGTGTCTTTCGTGGTAGGTTCTGCCTCTGAGGATATTCACGAGTATCCAACTGAAGGGCTGTACCCTACTACTACTCCATCAGGCAAGCAACCCCATTGATCATATCGATACAATCCCATGTTCTCGCTCCTGCTCTCATTTACTGCATTAAGACAACATGTTTCAAACTGCTGTGTGCTGCGGTAGTTGAACCCTTATCCTCTGCATGACCTGTCATTGCCACAGTAACTAGATGAAACCCACTAGCATGTGTAGGAGTTGATTGAGCCATGTATGTGTTTCCTACCTTGCTATGCCTGCTATGCTTAGAGTTGTGTCAGGTCTGGTTCATCTGGGTGATGGGCTAGAGTGAAATGATTACGTTGGTAATGTCAGGGATGTGTTGAACATGTTTTGGTAAAGGTATCGATGAGATGCCATGTAGGAGTACATGGTGGGTTGTTTCATTGAGGCCGTCCCTAAGAACTAAGATATGTATGTGTGATTTAAGAATCGGTTACTACCATGCATTGGGATCCTTAATTGACCCTCTCAGCTTCTTAACCACCCTAGTACTCTGGCCAGGAGTTGCAACTAGTTTCTAGTGTTTGTAGGTTATGTGTTGGCGGCCGTGCGTAGCACTGACCCTAGGGGTGGGCTATGATGCGGTAGATACACCGTGGCACGGTGTACCGAGTCACCCGTTTGGTGCCTCGGGAACCCTGTTCACATCGTTTGGGGCCATATGTGAAAACCTCGGCCGGACTCCCTGCGGATGGAACCTGGATAGGCGATAAACCTGGACTAGAGACTTGAGTGTTTAGGTAGGCCGTGGCCGACACCCTCGTTGGGCTTCCGCTTGAAGGTTGCCGAGTACATGTCGTGTAAACGACGATAAGTGGTGAGAGCGTGTATGAAGAATTACACCCCTGCAGGGTTAACATCATCTATTCGAATAGACGCGTCCGCGGTAAAGGACTACTTGGTTGCCTATATAGTTCATAGACAAGTTAATGGTTACTACTAAAAGACTCAAGATAAGTGTGAGTACCGAGGATGGCCCTCTCGTAGGATGACGAGGGAGGATCCCCGGTGGAGTATTGTGTTGGTGATTAGTGGACTCGTGTGCGAAAACTATTTTACAAGTGGTGTCTCGTAGGATAGCTTAGCCAAGAGTCAAAGTTGGCTTGCTGCATTAACTCCACCACCTTCTTGAGAATGAGCATGTATAGTAGGATCTGTTGTAAGACTTGCTGAGTACCTTTGTACTCATGTTGCTTTAATTACTGTTTTCAGACGACAACACCGCCCCCTCCTACGGATTTTACGTAGACCTCGACGTTGATGAGTGACTTGCCACCCAGGTGGTGATTCTGGCCATGGAGGGCCCGATGTAGATAGATAGGTTTCGTCAAGCCTTGTTTCTTTCTAGTGTCTGTACTCAGACTTATTTGCTTCCGCATGTGCTTGTATGCTTGTATGACTTGAGTGTCGGGTCATGTGACCCCTACCTGTATGAACATGTTATGTATGGTTCTCCGGAGCCTTTAAATAAAGTACTTGAGTTGTAGAGTTTTGTTGTGATGCCATGTTGTATTTACACATATCGAGCATATTGTGTGTATGATTGAAATGCTTGGTATGTGTGGGATCCGACAATATAGTTGTTTATCCTTGGCAGCCTCTCTCATGGGGAAATGTAGTCTAGTGCCTCCTTGAGCCATAGTAGTCCGCTACAGCCCGGTTCACCGGAGTCCTGCTAGCCCAGCACTACTGCTCATGACACTTGACTGGCCGACATGTGTTTCACTTCGTTCCTATGTCTGTCCCTTCGGGGAAATGTCACGCGGTGACATCCGGAGTCCTGCCTAGCCTGCTACAGCCCGGGTTCCCCAGAGTCCTGTTAGCCCAGTGCTACAGCCCGGATTCACACACTGTTGACCGACATGCTCGATGTGATTCATGTATGCCTGTCCCCATAGGTTACTGCCGCTTTGGGTTCACAACAAGCCATGTCGGCCCGGGTTCTCTGTCATATGGATGCTAGCGACACTATCATATACGTGAGCCAAAAGGCGCGAACGATCGTGGGCCATGGTAAGGCAACACCCGTGGGGATACCGTGCGTGAGGCCGCATAGTGATATGAGGTGTTACCGGCTAGATCGATGTGACTTGGAATCGGGGTCCTGACATATATGAGTTTTGTGATTTGGTGACCGAATGTTGTTCGGAGTCCCATATGAGATCACATATATGACGAGGAGTCTTGAAATGGTCGAGAGGTAAAGATTGATATATAGGACGATAGTATTCGAACATCGGAAGTGTTCTGGAGGGTATCGGGTACATTCGGGTCACCGGAAGGGGTCCCGGGCACCCCCGACAAAGATATGGGCCTTATGGGCCAAGAGAAGGACAGACCAGCCCACAAGTGGCTGGTGCACCCCCATATAGGCCGAAATAGGAGGAGAAGGAAAGAGGGAAAGGGATAAGGAAAGGGGTGGATTCGGCCTCCCCCTTCCTTCCCTCCCCCCTCTCTCTTTCCTTTTCCCTCCGGTTCATAAGGAAGGGGGTGTATTGGGGAGGACCTGATACGTCCATTTTGCATCATGCTTTTATATCGATATTTATTGCATTATGGGCTATTATTACACATTATGTCACAATACTTATGCCTATTATCTCTTATTTTACAATGTTTACATGAAGAGGGGGGAGCCGGTAGCTGGAATTCTGGGCTGGAAAAGGAGCAAATATTAGAGACCTATTCTGCATATCTCCAAAAGCCCTGGAACTTCACAGGAGCATGTTTCGTGAATATACAAAAATATTGGGCGAAGGAAGTACCAGAAGGGGGCCACCCACCGTCCATGAGGGTGGGGGGCGCGCCCTACCCCCTGGGCGCGCCCCCCGCCTCGTGGCCCCCCTGGCAGCCCTCTGATGCCCATCTTTGTCTATATGGAGTCTTTTGTCGAGGAAAAAATCATAAGCAAGCTTTCAGGAAGAAACTCCGCCTCCACGAGGCGAAACCTTGGCGGAATCAATCTAGGGCTCCAGCGGAGCTGTTCTGCCGGGGAAACTTCCTCCGGGAGGGGGAAATCGTCACCGACGTCATCACCATTGATCCTCTCATCAGGAGGGGGTCAATCTCCATCAACATCTTCACCAGCACCATCTCCTCTCAAACCCTAGTTCATCTCTTGTATCCAATCTTTGCCCCAAAGCCTCAGATTGGTACCTGTGGGTTGCTAGCAGTGTTGATTACTCCTTGTAGTTGATGCTAGTTGGTTTAATTGGTGGAAGATCATAGGTTCAGATCCATTATGCATATTAATACCCCTCTGATTATGAACATGAATATGATTTGTGAGTAGTTACGTTTGTTCCTGAGGACATGGGAGAAGTCTTGCTATAAGTAGTCATGTGAATTTGGTATTCGTTCGATATTTTGATGAGATGTATGTTGTCTTTCCTCTAGTGGTGTCATGTGAACGTCGACTAAATAACACTGCACCATTGTTTAGGCCTAGAGGGAGGCATTGGGAAGTAATAAGTAGATGATGGGTTGCTAGAGTGACAGAAGCTTAAACCCTAGTTTATGCGTTGCTTCATAAGGGGCTGATTTGGATCCATATGTTTCATGCTATGGTTAGGTTTACCTTAATACTTCTGTTGCAGTTGCGGATGCTTGCAATAGGGGTTAATCATAAGTGGGATGATTGTCCAAGGAAGGACAGTACCCAAGCACCGGTCCACCCACATATCAAATTATCAAAGTACTGAACGCGAATCATATGAGCGTGATGAAAACTAGCTTGGCAATAATTCCCATGTGTCCTCGGGAGTGCTTTCCTTTATATAAGAGTTTGTCTAGGCTTGTCCTTTGCTACAAAAAGGATTGGGCCATCTTGCTGCACCTTATTTACTTTTATTACTTGTTACTCGCTACAAATTACCTTACCACAAAACTATCTGTTACCGATAATTTCAGTGCTTGCAGAGAATACCTTGCTGAAAACCGCTTATCATTTCCTTCTGCTCCTCGTTGGGTTCGACACTCTTACATATCTAAAAGGCTACGATAGATCCTCTACACTTGTGGATCATCAAGACTCTTTTCTGGCGCCGTTCCCGGGGAGTGAAGCGCCTTTGGTAGGTGGAGTTTGGCAAGGAAAAATTTATATAGTATGCTGAAATTTACTGTCACTTGTTGCTATGGAACATAATCCTTTGAGGGGCTTGTTCGGGGTATCTTCGCCCCGACCAGTAGAGCAAAGAGTTGCTCCTCAACCTACTGAACCTACTGAAATATTTTACTTTGAAATTCTTTTGGGTATGATAGAGAAACTGCTAGCTAATCCTTTTACAGGAGATGGAACATTGCATCCCGACTTGCACCTAATCTATGTGGATTAAGTTTGTGGATTATTTAAGCTTGCAGGTATGCACGAGGATGTTATTAAGAAGAAGGTTTTCCCTTTATCTTTGAAGGGAAAGACATTGACATGGTTTAGGCTATGTGATGATATGGGATCATGGAACTACAACCGATTGAAATTGGAATTTCATCAGAAGTTTTATCCTATGCATCCTGTTCATCGTGATCGTAATTATATATAAAATTTTTGGCCTCGCGAAGGATAAAGCATCGCTCAAGCTTGGGGGAGGCTTAATTCAATGTTATACTCATGCCCCAATCATGATCTCTCAGAAGAAATGATTATTCAAAAATTTTCTACTCGACTTTCTCTCAGTAATCGCTCCATGCTCGATACTTCTTGTACTGGTTCTTTTATGATGAAGACTATTGAATTCAAATGGGATTTATTGGAGAGAATTAAATGCAACTCTGAAGATTGGGATCTCGACGAAGGTAAGGAGTCAGGTATAACACCTAAGTTTGATTGTGTTAAATCTTTTAGGGATATCGATGCTTTTCGTGAATTTAGCACTAAATATGGACTTGACTCTGAGATAGTAGCTTCTTTCTGTGAATCCTTTGCTACTCATGTTGATCTCCCTAAGGAGAAGTGGTTTAAATATAATCCTCCCATTGAAGTAAAAGTAGTTGCACTTATTAAAGTTGAAGAAAAGATTATCACTTATAATGATCCTGTTGTTCCTACTGCTTATATTGAGAAACCACCTTTCCCTGTTAGAATAAAGGATCATGCTAAAGCTTCAACTGTGGTTCGTAAGAGTAATACTGTAACACCTACACCCTCTGAGAAAATTAAAGTTGAACCTAGTGTTGCTGTGGTTAAAGATCTCTTGGCCGATAATATTGATGGGCATGTTATTTACTTCTGTGATGAATCTGCTTGAATTCCTAGACCCGATACTAAAAATAAACATAGACATGTTGTAGGCATGCCTGTTATTTCTGTTAAAATAGGAGATCATTGCTATCATGGCTTATGTGATATGGGTGCTAGTGCAAGTGCAATACCTCATTCCTTATATAAAGAAATTATGCATGATATGCACCTGCTGAGATAGAGGAAATTGATGTTACTATTAAACTTGCCAATAGAGACACTATTTCCCCAGTTGGGATTGTTAGAGATGTCGAAGTCTTGTGTGGGAAAGTTAAATATCCTGCTGATTTTCTTGTTCTTGGTTCCCCACAAGATAACTTTTGTCCCATTATATTTGGTAGACGCTTCTTGAATACTATTAATGCTAAGATAGACTGCAATAAGGATATTGTATCTGGTGGTTTAGGGGATATGTCTCATGAATTTAATTTTGCTAAATTCCGTAGATAACCCCATGATAAAGAATTACCTAGTAAAGATGAAATTATTGGTCTTTCTTCTATTGCTGTGCCTTTGCTTAGTATGGCGGTAGCATTATAAGATGATCTCTGACTAAAATTTCAAGGTATAAGTGTTCTCCCTGAGTATGCACCGTTGTGATAGTTCATCGTGCTGAGATACCACGTGATGATTGGGTGTGATAGGCTCTACGTTCACATACAACGAGTGCAAGAAAGTTTTGCACATGCGGAATACTCGGGTTAAACTTGACGAGCCCAGCATGTACAGACATGGCCTTGGAACACTGGAGACCGAAAGGTCGAACGTGAATCATATAGTAGATATGATCAACATAGAGATGTCACCATTGATGACCACTCCATCTCATGTGATGATCAGACATGGTTTAGTTGATTTGGATCATGTAATCATTTATATGACTCGAGGGATGTCTATCTAAGAGGAGTTCTTAAGTAATTTGATTAATTGAACTTAATTTATCATGAACTTAGTCCTGATAGTATCTGCATATCTAAGTTGTAGATCAATAGCTCCCGTATAGCTCCCCTGTTTTATTTTTATGTTCCTAGAGAAAACTAAGTTGAAAGATGATAGTAGAAATGATGCAGACTGGGTCCATGATCTGAGGATTATCCTCATTGCTACACAGAAGAATTAGGTCCTTAATGCACCGCTAGGTGACAGACCTGTTGTAGGAGCAGATGCAGGCATTATGAACGTTTGACAAGCTCGGAAATATGCCCTAGAGGCAATAATAAAGTTGTTATTTTATATTTCCTTATATCATGATAAATGTTTCTTATTCATGCTAGAATTGTATTAACCAGAAACTTGATACATGTGTGGATACATAGACAAAACACAGTGTCCCTAGTAAGCCTCTATTAGACTAGCTCGCTAATCAAAGATGGTTAAGTTTCCTAACCATAGACATGAGCTGTCATTTGATAACGGGATCACATCATTAGGAGAATGATGTGATGGACAAGACCCATCTGTTAGCTTTTGATCGTTTAGTTTTATTACTATTGCTTTCTTCATGTCATATACATATTCCTTTGACTATGAGATTATGCAACCCCTGGACACCAGAGGAATACCTTGTGTGCTATTAAATGTCACAACGTAATTGGGTGATTATAAAGATGTGTTATAGGTATCTCCGAAGGTGTTTGTTGGGTTGGCATAGATTGAGATTAGGATTTGTCACTTCGAGTATCGGAGAGGTATCTCTGGGCCCTCTCGGTAATACACATCATAAGAAGCCTTGCAAGATATGAGACTAATGAGTTAGTTGCGGATGAGGTATTAAGGAACAAGTAAAGAGACTTGCCGGTAACGAGATTTAACTAGGTATGAAGATACCGACGATCGAATCTTGGGAAAGTAACATACCAATGACAAAGGGAATAACGTATGTTGTCATAACGGTTGGACTGATAAAGATCTTCGTAGAATATGTAGGATCCAATATGAGCATCCAGGTTCTGCTATTGGTTACTGACAGGAGAGGTGTCTTGGTCATGTCTACATAGTTCTCGAACCCATAGGGTCCGCACGCTTAACGTTCGATGATGATTTTGTAATATATGAGTTTTGTGATTTGGTCACCGAATGTTGTTCGGAGTCCCGGATGAGATCACAGACATGAAGAGTAGTCTCGAAATGTTCGAGAGGTAAAGATTGATATATAGGACGATAGTATTCAGACACCGGAAGTGTTCCGGAGGGTATCAGGTACATATCAGGTCACCGGAAGGGGTTCCGGGTGTCGGTGTCAAAACCGGTGGATCTCGGGTAGGGGGTCCCAAATTGTGCGCCTAAGGGTGATGATAATAGGAGACAGGGGACACGATGTTTGCCCAGGTTCGGGCCCTCTCTATGGAGGTAATACCCTACGTCCTGCTTGATTGATCTTGATGAATATGAGTATTACAAGAGTTGATCTACCATGAGATCATAATGGCTAAACCCTAGAGGTCTAGCATGTATGACTATGATAATGAATATCTCTCCCCTCCGGACTAAGCCCTCCGGTTTATATAGACACCGGGAGGATCTAGGGTTACACAAGGTCGGTTACAAAGAAAGGAATCTACATATTTGGTCGCCAAGCTTGCCTTCCACGCCAAGGAGAGTCCCATCCGGACACGGGTGCAGTCTTCGGTCTTCGTATCTTCATAGCCCATCAGTCCGGCCCATGGCTAACAGGCCGAACGCCCGAGGACCCCTTAGTCCAGGACTCCCTCAGTAGCCCCTGAACCTGGCTTCAATGACAAAGTATCCGACGCGTAGATCTGTCTTCGGCATTGCAAGGCGGGTTCCTCCTTCCGAACTCCAAGATAGTCTTCGGACGTATTGATCGTGTCCGGACCTGTAACACACACACACACACCACACACAACCGCAGAGAGAATATAATAACCCATGAGTGCAATCTGCTGACCACATTTTCAACATGACATTACGTCTGCCTCGTCATAATTTCGAACCATTTTTCGTCTGCCGCTCCATGTTTCGAGACGCGGTTGCCATTAGCATGTCTTGTCAAAGCAGATATCGTGTCCCCTTATTGCGAGATTCTCATCAATACGGGCGTGGGTAACCCAACCGTGCCGTTTACACAACCCTTAGGAGTAGGCGAATTCTAAGGCGAGTGGGGAGGCGTTCAATATTCACTGCCCTTATAAGGATATAAGAATCCCCTTTCTACTCCCACACCTTCTCTCTTCCTCTGCCCTTCCACTCTTGAGCTCCAGCGCCCAAGCTCTCATCTTCTTCCCACTCAAGCTAGCACTCAACCATGTCCGGATCCGGAGGTCAAGGCAAGTGGATGGTCTCCTCCGTCAAGGAGGAGGACATTACTGAGCTTCGGGCAGTTGGGTACCCGACGAAGGAAATCACCCACCGTCTCCAGCCCAGGGGCAAGTCGTCCCCACACTGAAGCCCAATGAGAGGGTGGTATTCATCCCTCATTTCCTCCGCGGGCTAGGGTTTCCACTCCACCCTTTTGTCCCCGGGATGATGTACTATTACGGGATAAACT
Organism: Triticum urartu; assembly: GCF_003073215.2. Taxonomy (NCBI): domain Eukaryota; kingdom Viridiplantae; phylum Streptophyta; class Magnoliopsida; order Poales; family Poaceae; genus Triticum; species Triticum urartu. Next base: position 422,839,766 of record NC_053027.1, read on the forward strand.
TCCATGATCTATCCCCGAACTCCTTCCTCAACATCTCGGCGTTCACCGTCGTGTGTGAGGCCTTCCTCCGCATCCAACCCCACTTCGGGATATGGCTCAAGGTCTTCAATGTGAAGCCGAAGGTGGTGGATGGCCAAACGCGGAGTGCGGAGGCACCATGGTGAGCAAGCTGACTAATGTCTCCTGGCCGAAAGGCACTTTCGTGGAGACTATCAAGGAATGGCAGAAACAATGGTTCTACATCACAGAACCACGCGGCGCAAGCTGGGCCGCCGCTGCCGAATTCAACTCCGGCGCTCCAATGTGACTCACCTCCTGGGTTGAGAAGATCCCGAATTGGTCATCGTCATATGAGCTGATAGCACTGCAGACGCGCATTCAAAGTATGGTGGACAAGGATATCAAGCTTGTCGATATAATCCAGGTGATACTAGTTCGCTGGATCCTCCCGTGCCAAAGCCGAAGCCACCCTCTATGGGAGTTTAATCCGAACAAGCACCATACCTTGAAGAGGCTCTTCGAAACTTCTCACGAAGACGCCTGGAAGTTGCTCTTCAAGGGCAACGAGACACCACCGGCCACGGATTCAGACCGCGGGCACGACATCAATCACCTCGCCAACGAGGTATGTTATTTTTAACGCATCCCTACTTGCTTGTTTCAAGGATGCTATCTAAGCTATTATTATCATTGCTTCTTCAGGACTGGATGGAGAGGGCGAAGCAGATCCGGTGTCTGGCTCCGCTGCCTGAAGAACCAGTCATTCTGCGTTTAGCGAAGATGCTGGTGCCGGCGCCCTATACGGCACCGGTGAAGAAGGCCACAAGGAAGGCCAAGGGGGTCCGGAGTGGCCCCCGCCGCAAGGGCGCTTCGGGCGTGACGTCCGAAGACAAGACCCGTTCCTCCGTCACCGAAGACAACGACGATGAGGAGGAGAAGAGCGACTCTCCCTCTGATGGAGGGAGGAAGAAGAGGGCGGCCTCCACAATTCTGGAGGCGGAGGCGCCCAAGAAGGGGAAAGGCCCGCTCATGGGCAGCTCCGCATGGGACGTCGATAGCAGTCCGGAGCGACGCCCCCGCACTTAGCCTCGGGCCGCATCATAAGTGCTAAGACTCTTACATGCCCATAAATCTATCCTCTCCTCTTTGTCGTATTGACATGATTAATTATGCTATTGCAGTCCGGCCCATGACAGCTCCCAGCGATCCTCATCAAGAGGCTCATTGGACTCAAAGGAGATGGCCAGTGAGACAACGCCGGCTGCTTACTCTCCCAAGGCCCAGGGAGACGTCGAGGTGCTGTCCCAAAGGACCTTCCCAGGCCAGGGAGAGGTTCGGGAGGCCGTCAAGGCGGCGCCCGAGGGCGATACCTCGGCCGCCGGACACATGGGGAACAAGCCCCCATGGACACTGACGATGGGGGCCATACTCGATTCGGCCCCCATCTGGGAATGGATCCGGAGACCCATATGGCCCCGGAGTCCGACAAGCAGCCTCCATAAAGAGAAGGAGGCGCGCCCGTCCCACCGGCGACCTCTGTCCAACTAGAGGCACCGGATAATCTGTTGGAAGTGCTATGAGGCGCTTCCATTGTGGAAGAACACCGTATCCTTATGGGTACGGTGATTGAGAAGGTTCAGTCCATCAAGAGAGGACCGACCGAAGCCTGTAGCGGCTTGCTGACAGGTTTTGAGGTAAGCAGCGTTTAACCGAGAAAATCTCCACATAGACAGTAGCCCCTGAGACACTGTCCGGTGTTCGGAAAGACAAGCCAGACAGATGATCAATTAAATTTCGCAGGAAACTAACCAAGTGTCTCTGATGTTAATAAGCAGGCATCGCTGCTGGCTGCGACTTCTCATGCTGCCGAATTCTTCGGACTAAAGCAAAAACTAGAGCGGGCCGAAGAAGAGCTTGGCCATGTGAGGAAGGAGCTGGAAGACCAGCAAGGTATGCAATGGCTTGCTATATATTCGGAAAGAGTAAATGATGTATACTGACCATAGTGTCATTATATGTGTAGGGGTGACGACCGAGGTCGAGGCCCTGAAAACGGCCCTGGCCGAAGTCGAGGAGAGAGCCGTCAAGGAGCAGGCCGCTCTTAAGAAGCTGAAGGCCCGGCTGAATGAGGTCCAGCAAGAGCTCCAGGACACGGTGAAGAAGTATGAGACCCTGGAGGGCGATGTTTCGGCTCGAGAGACCGAACTCTCCAAGGCTCGTCAAAGCGCGGAAGCGGCCCAGATTGAAGCCCAGGGTGCCCTCTAGGAAATCCAAGAGGCCAGGAAGATCATGACGGGTAAGGCGTTTATCAATCAAAGCAAATATATAAACAAGAAATATTTCTTACTAACTCGGATTCGGAGTTCTCCAAGGGCCTTCGCAGATCTGCCGCGCTGTTGTAACACCCCGGATATGATTTACCTAATATGTAATCCAACTCTTGCCGTTTCCGGCGTTAAGTTATTTTATTTTCTCGGGTTCGGGGTTTTTTGTCTCCGTGTGTTGTTGTCGTTGTCATGCATCTCATATCATGTCATCATGTGCATTGCATTTGCATACATGTTCGTCTCATGCATTCGAGTTTTTTCCCCGTTGTCCGTTTTGCATTCTGGCGCTCCGTTCTCCTCAGGTGGTCATTTCTACCTTTCTTTCGTGTGTGCGGATTAAACATTTCCGGATTGGACCGAGACTTGCCAAGCGGCCTTGGTTTACTACCGGTAGACCTCCTGTCAAGTTCCGTACCATTTGGACTTCGTTTGATGCTCCAACGGTTAACCGAGGGACCGAAAAGGCCTCGTGTGTGATGCAGCCCAACAACCCTCCAATTTGGCCCAAAACCCACCAAAACCCTCTCCATCATCTAGAGCGTTCGATCACGATCGCGTGGCCGAAAACCGCACCTCATTTGGACTCTCCTAGCTCCCTCTATGCCTATTTAAAGACCCCTCCGAAATTCTCCTTCTCCTCCCCCCCGAAACCCTAGATCCACCCACCTCGCGCGCATCGGACACGTCCGGCCGCAACCGGACACGTCCGCCACCTCTGCCGACCAACCCGGTGCCGCCACCTGTCCCGGGGAGACCACATCGCCGCCGGCCCGCCCGGGCCCAGGAGGGCCCCCCCCGGCCCGAGCCGCCGCCTCCCGCGGGCCAGATCCGGCGGCGCCCCGCGCCCTTCTCCTTCCCCGCGCCCGGTGCCCGGCGCCGTCGCCCGCCATAGCCGGCCTCGCCGCTCCGGCGAGACACCGCCGCCCGGCGCCACCACCGCACCGCCGTCCCGCCGCCACCGGCCGGCTCCGCCTCACTCCGCCGCCCCCTCGTCGTCCGCCGCACATCCTCCGCCAGTTGAAGCCCAACGAGAAGAACTACCCCACTCATGACCTTGAGTTGGCGGCAGTTGTGCATGCTCTTTTGACTTGGAGACATCTATTATTGGGAAGAAAAGTGGACATCTTCACTGACCACAAGAGTCTCAAGTACATCTTCACTCAGCCAAATCTCAACCTCAGGCAAACTCGATGGGTCGAAATGGGTCGAAATGATTCAAGAGTATAATCCGAGTATCGAGTATACTCCAGGCAAGGCCAATGTGATTGCTGATGCATTGAGCAGAAAGGCTTATTGCAACAGTCTGATTCTCAAGCCTTATCAACCCGAGCTTTGTGAAGCTTTCCGCAAACTTAATCTGCAAGTTGTTCCTCAAGGTTTCCTCACCAACCTTCAAGTCTCTCCTACCTTGGAAGACCAGATTCGCCAAGCCCAGCTTCTTGATGCTATGGTGAAAAAGGTGAAGATTGGGATTGCCAAGAGTCAACCCAAGTACAAGTGCTACCGCCTTGATGACAAGGATACTCTCTTCTTCGAGGATCGTATTGTTGTGACCCAAAGGTGACCTCGTAAAGTGATCATGAACGAGGCTCACAATTCTCTCCTCTCCATCCACCCTGGGAGCACGAAGATGTATCAGGACCTCAAGCAGGCTTATTGGTGGACTCAAATGAAGCGCGAGATTGCTCAATTCGTGAATGAATGTGATGTCTGCAGAAGAGTGAAGGCAGAACACCAAAGGCCAGCTGGTCTCCTCCAACCTCTTGCCATTCCAGAATGGAAGTTTGACCACATTGAAATGGACTTCGTGACTGGGTTTCCAAAGTCCAAACGTGGCAATGATGCTATATTCGTTGTCATCGACAAACTCACTAAAGTGGCTCACTTTCTGCCTATCAAAGAGTCAATCACTGCAGCTCAATTGGCGGAGCTCTATACCTCTCGAATTGTCTCTCTGCACGGTATTCCACAAGTGATCTCTTCAGACCGTGGCAGCATCTTTACCTCCAAGTTTTGGGATTCTTTTCAGAAGGCCATGGGCACCAACATCCGCTTCAGCACAGCTTTCCATCCTCAAACTAGCGGTCAAGTCGAGCGTGTCAACCAGATTCTTGAAGATATGCTCAGGGCTTGTGTGATCTCCTTCGGCATGAAGTGGGAGGATTGTCTTCTATGCTGAATTCTCCTACAACAACAGTTTTCAAGCAAGTTCGGGCAAGGCCCCATTTGAAATTCTGTATGGCAGGAAGTGCCGTACCCCTCTCAACTGGTCTGAAACCGGTGAACGTCAACTTCTGGGAAATGACTTAATCACAGAGGCAGAGGAAATGTGCAAAGTCATTCGAGATAACCTCAAAGCAGCCCAATCCCGCCAGAAGAGCTACTATGATAGTAAGCACCGTGATTTGGCTTTCGAGATCGGAGATCATGTTTACCTCCGTCTCTCCAATGAAAGGTACTCGTCGCTTCGGTATCAAAGGGAAGCTTGCCCCTAGATACGTGGGACCTTTCAAGATTGTCAGCAAGAGAGGCGATCTCGCCTATCAACTCGAGCTTCCTTCAAACTTTGCAAATGTTCATGCATGACGTGTTCCATGTCTCTCAGCTCCGCAAGTGCTTCAAGACTCCTGACCGCACCGTCAACTTCGAAGACATTGAGCTCCAAGAAGATCTCTCTTATCGTGAGCACCCCGTTGCTATTCTTGAAGAGACTGAACGCAAGACTCGCAATAAGTCAATCAAATTCCTCAAAGTCAAGTGGTCACACCATTCCGACCTGAAGCCACCTGGGAACGCGAGGATCACCTCCGTTCTGAGTACCCGGTTCTTTCAGTCCTAGATCTCGGGACGAGATCCTTTCGTAGTGGTGGAGTGTTGTAACACCCCGGATATGTATTTACCTAATATGTAATCAACTCTTGCCGTTTCCGGCGTTAAGTTATTTTATTTTCTCGGGTTCGGGTTTTTGTCTCCATGTGTTGTTGTTGTTGTTGTCATGCATCTCATATCATGTCATCATGTGCATTGCATTTGCATACGTGTTTATCTCATGCATCTGAGCATTTTCCCCGTTGTCCGTTTTGCATTCCGGCGCTCCGTTCTCCTCCGGTGGTCGTTTCTACCTGTCTTTCGTGTGTGGGGATTAAACATTTCCGGATTGGACCGAGACTTTCCAAGCGGCCTTGGTTTACTACGGGTAGACCGCCTGTCAAGTTTCGTACCATTTGGACTTCGTTTGATACTCCAACGGTTAACTGAGGGACCGAGAAGGCCTCGTGTGTGTTGTAGCCCAACACCCTTCCAATTTGGCCCAAAACCCACCAAATCCCTCTCCATCATCTAGAGCGTTCGATCACGATCGCGTGGCCGAAAATCGCACCTCATTTGGACACTCCTAGCTCCCTCTACCTCTATATATAGACCCCTCCTCGAAAATTCCGGATCCCCTCCTTCCAAACCCTAGCCCCGCTCCTCTCCAGCCGCCGGACATGTCCGAAGCCTAGCCGGACACGTCCGCCGCCGGCCCGCGCCAATCGCAGCACGCCACGTGGCGCCCGCACGCCCCACATCGCCGCTCCCGCCGCCGGCCCGCTCGGCCCGGGGAGGGCCCCCGGGGCCCATCTCCTCCAGCCGCCGCCCGGGTTCCTCTTCCCCGAGGCCGGTGACGCCGCCCTCCGCCGTCGCCCGACGCGCCTCCGCGCCGGAGTTCAGCCCCGCCGGAGACCTCAAGTCCGGTGAGCCGCGCCCCGGTCCGCCCCGCGCCGCCTCGTCGCCGGTGGCCGCCGCCCCGCCGACGCCGCCCCCGCCGCCGCCTCGTCGTCCATCCTCCCGGCCGGCAAGTCCCTGGCGACCTTCGTCCACTCCGGCGAACAGAAATCCCCAACGAACCTCGTAATCCGTGTCGGTCCGGATCTGGATATGGAATTGCTTCGGTTGACTTTTTCCCTCCTAACCCTAATTATTTTGCTATGTTCGTCGCATCGTAACTCAGCATCCGTAGCTCTGTTTTGGGCATATAGCATATCAAAATGTTCGTCTCACAGAGCACATCATTTCACCTCACTGCATCATTTTCATTTGAGTTCATCTTGATGCCCGAAATGCTGTTGGAAGAATGCTATTTGAGATAATTGTCAGATCTGCTGCTCCAATTAGATATTTGTCATTTTTGCCATGATTAATGTGTGCATGATATGCCCCTGAGCTCTTCATGAGTTTTGTTATATGCTTGGCCATCTTTCTAGAGGTGCAACCCATGTATTTTTGTGATGTGTGTGGTGACTAGCACAAGCTTGCAAAGTAGAGCATTCGTTAATGCTGATTTCAGGGACTTAGCAATTCCACTAAGTCCTTGATCTGTTTATCTCAATATGCCATATGTTCATGTTGTTTCCTAGTGATCCGTGCCTCTTTTGAGGATGATCAGTGAGGATGTTTTGTTAATCTTGTAGTGCTCTATCCATCCATGTCTTTTTTTGCAATTATGGAGCACCCTAGCTTGAGTCAACCGAGCTCTACTTTTGCTATTTTGTGAATCTGGGCAGATTGTCTACTTGTTAGCGTTTTTGCCGAGGATGTTGTAGTTGATCCGTGCATGCCCATGTTATTGTTCTTGCCATGTATAGCTTGTATAATGTGTATTCTTGATGGGTGTATGCTTAGATTTTCATGACTTTCTCTGTAGTGAGTGCATCGAGCTCGTAAACATGCCTACTTGATATCTGATTTTGCATGCTCCAGTTTTCACTAAGTCTGTGAACTGATTATGTTTTTGCTATGTTCACATGCTTGCAAATGTATTTTCTGATCCCTTTTGGCTCAAGGTCACTAAGGGACTTTTGTTAAGCTCTTTGAGTAGCTCCATGCCATGCTTTACTTTGCTATGTTCAGGCCCTGTAGAATATAGTTTTCATGCTCCAAAGTGTGCTACCTGATCTGAAATTCCAGACAAGTGTTAATTTCACTAAGTCTGAAATTTGTTTACCAATTGCACTTTTGCCATGCTTGTTTGAACCTGTTATTGGATGAATTGGCTGTAGCTCAGTGTTCATATTTTGTTAAGCATCATGAATGGATCCCTGCCATGTATTTTGTTGCCATGTTTGGGTGCTGTAGCATGTTACTTGTTGCATTTAGATGGCTACTTGCTGTATATCGCAGACCGGTGCCATATTTGAATTGCTTGCCATTTCCAAACCGTGACTCCGATTCCGGTGTTCTTTATATCGATTTCAACGAATATCTCACCTTTCCAGTGGCACTCTGATTTCCAAGTTGAGGCCAGGTTCAATCATTCCTTTGTAAATCTTGCATATGCATCACATCGCATCCCGCATAGCATACCATGTTTGCATCATGTTTTGAGCATTGCACGTGGTTGATTGTGTCCTTTTGCTTGTTGTTCTTGTTTGGGTAGAGCCGGGAGACGAGTTCGCTAACGAGGAGCCCGTTGAGTTCGCTTTCAGAGCAGTCAACTCTGACAACTTTGCAGGCAAGATGATCATACCCTCGAAATCACTTCTATCTTTGCTTTGCTAGATGCTCGCTCTTTTGCTATGCCTATGCTACGATGCCTACCACTTGCTTATCATGCCTCCCAAATTTCCATGTCAAACCTCTAACCCACCATGTCCTAGCAAACCGTTGATTGGCTATGTTACCGCTTTGCTCAGCCCCTCTTATAGCGTTGCTAGTTGCAGGTGAAGATTGGAGACCGTTCCTTGTTGGAACATTATTTTACTTGTTGGGATATCATTATATTATCTTGTTATCTTAATGCATCTATATACTTGGTAAAGGGTGGAAGGCTCGGCCTCTCGCCTAGTGTTTTGTTCCACTCTTGCCGCCCTAGTTTCCGTCATATCGGTGTTATGTTCCCGGATTTTGCGTTCCTTACGCGGTTGGGTTATAATGGGAACCCCTTGATAGTTCGCCTTGATTAAAGCTTTTCCAGCAATGCCCAACCTTGGTTTTACCATTTTCCACCTAGCCTCTTTTCCCTTGGGTTCCGGAGCCCAGGGTCATCTTATTTTAACCCCCCCGGGCCAGTGCTCCTCTAAGTGTTGGTCCAAACCGAGCGATGTCCGGGCTACCAGGGCAACTCTGGGCTGGCCTACCCGACGTCTGCTCATCTGAGTGTGCCCTGAGAACGAGATATGTGCAGCTCCTATCGGGATTGTTGGCACATTCGGGCGGTGTTGCTGGTCTTGTTTTAACCTGTCGAAGTGTCTTGTAAACCGGATACCGAGTCTGATCGAACGTCTTGGAGGAGATTCCTTCGTTGACCGTGAGAGCTTGTCATGGGCTAAGTTGGACTCCCCTGCAGGGATTTGAACTTTCGAAAGCCGTGCCCGCAGGTTATGGGCAGATGAATTTGTTAATGTCCACGTTGTAGATAACTATAACTTGAACCTTAACTTAATTAAAATGAATCAACTGTGTGAGTTACCATGATGGTCTCTTCTCGGCGGAGTCCGGGAAGCGAACACGGTGTTGGAGTAATGCTTGCCGCAGGTTGTTCTCTAGCTATTCGTTCGCGCTTTGCTTTCTCTTCTCGCTCTCTTTTGCGAACAGGTTAGCCACCATATATGCTAGTCGCTTGCTGCAGCTCCACATATTGTACCTTGCCTTACCTATAAGCTTAAATAGTCTTGATCGCGAGGGTGCGAGATTGCTGAGTCCTTGTGGCTCACAGATTACTTCCAAACCAGATGCAGGGCCTGATGACTCCATTCTAGATGACACGCTTGAGCTCAAGTGGGAGTTCGACGTGGACTCACGCCGTTACTATGTGTCTTTCCCTGATGATCAGTAGTGGTGCCCAGTTGGGGCGATCGGGACCGTGTCGCATGTTGGGTTGTTCTTTTATTTTGGCGCCGTAGTCGGGCCATGAGTGTTTGGTTGATGTAATGCTATTTATGTACTTTGATTGACGTGGCGAGTGTAAGCCAACTATGTATCTCCCCTTTTATTATCTATATATTACATGGGATGTTGTGAAGATTGCCTAACTTGCGACATTGCTTTCAATGCGGTTATGCCTCTAAGTCGTGCCTCGACACGTAGGAGATATAGCCGCATCGAGGGCATTATAAGTTGGTAATCAGAGCCTTCCTCGACCTTAGGAGCCCCCACTGATTGATCGTTTTTAGCATCCGTTGTTGAGTCTAGAAAAATGTTTTTGAGTCATTTAGGAATTATATATCGGAGAGTTTAGGAATTCTTTTTTCTCCCCAGTCTCCTCATCGCTCTGGTAAGGCATCCTGATGTAGAGTTTTGACTCTTCTCTTCTCAAATTTCACTAAATTTTTGTTAGGATCACGCAGGTATCTTGGAATCGTTCCGATGGTTTTGTGACGAGAACATTGTTCTTGGTGCCTCCTGTCTTTAGGGGTTGTGGCAGTGTCCCGGGGAGTTGAGCTCTGAGGTGTTGTT